>NW_022589714.1:5472524-5508158 GCF_004348235.1 Phoca vitulina
AGGGAAATCCAAATCAAAACCACACTGAGATACCACCTTACACCAGTCAGAATGGCAAAAATGGACAGGGAAAGAAACAACAAATGTTGGAGAGGTTGTGGAGAAAGGGGAATCCTCTTACACTGTTGGTGGGAATGCAAGTTGGTACAGCCACTTTGGAAAACAGTGTGGAGGTTCCTCAAAAATTTAAAAATAGAGCTACGCTATGACCCAGCAATTGCACTACTGGGCATTTACCCCAAAGACACAGATGTAGTGAAAAGAAGGGCCATATGCACCCCAATGTTCATAGCAGCAATGTCCGCAATAGCCAAACTGTGGAAAGAGCTGAGATGCCCTTCAACAGATGAATGGATAAAGAAGATGTGGTCCATATATACAATGGAATATTACTCGGCCATCAGATAAGATGAATACCCAACTTTTTTTTTTTTTTTTTTTTTTTAAAGATTTATTTATTTATTTATTTGAGAGAGAGAGAATGAGAGAGCAAGCACATGAGAGGGGGGAGGGTCAGAGGGAGAAGCAGACTCCCTGCCGAGCAGGGAGCCCGATGCGGGACTCGATCCAGGGACTCCAGGATCATGACCTGAGCCGAAGGCAGTCGCTTAACCAACTGAGCCACCCAGGCGCCCCATGAATACCCAACTTTTACATCAACATGGATGGGACTGGAGGAGATTATGCTAAGTGAAATAAGTCAAGCAGAGAAAGTCAATTATCATATGGTTTCACTTATTTGTGGAACATAAGGAATAACATGGAGGACATTAGGAGAAGGAAGGGAAAAATGGGGAGGGGGAATTGGAGAGAGAGATGAACCATGAGAGACTATGGACTCTGAGAAACAAACAGGGTTTTAGAGGGGAGGGGGAAGGGGGGATTGGTTAGCCTGGTGATGGGTATTAAGGAGGGCACGTACTGCATGGAGCACTGGGTGTTATACGAAAACAATGGATCGTGGATCACCACATCAAAAACTAATGATGGGGGCGCCTGGGTGGCTCAGTTGTTAGGCCTCTGCCTTCGGCTCAGGTCATGATCCCAGAGTCCTGGGATCGAGCCCTGCATCGGGCTCCCTGCTCTGCGGGAAGCCTGCTTCCCCCTCTCCCACTCCCCCTGCTTGTGTTCCCTCTCTTGCTGTCTCTCTCTGTCAAATAAATAAATAAAATCTTTAAAAAAAAAAAAAAAAACTAATGATGTATTGTATGGTGACTAACATAACATAATAAAATTTAAAAAAAAAGAAAAGAAAATCTACAAAAAAGAAATGAATATTTTGTGGTGGTAAAATAATATATTCATTTTAGTTTCTCATTTATTTGTCTATATTTTCCAAATGTTAAACAATAAGCACACTTATTTTATAATAATTTCAAAGGAAATTTTTTCACAGTCATTATTTTTCATGGCACACGTTTTCATGTTTCACAGTCATTTTTTGCATCAATAAGCTATAGGGCTACGTGGGAGTCAGACAATGTGTGTGATTCAAAGGTTAGAACAGGGACTAGTGAGGGGCCCCTGGATGACTCGGTTGAGTGTCCAACTGTTTGTTTTGGCCCAGGTCATGATCTCATGGGTCGTGAGATTGAGCCCTCCATCGGGCTCCAGGCTCAGTGGGGAGTCTGCTTGAGATTCTCTCCCTCTGCCCTTCCTCGAACTCGTGCTCACTAAATGAAGAAATAAATAAATAAACAAATCTTAAAAAAAAAAAAAAGAACAGGGACTAGAGAAAGTCTCAGAAGACAATCTGGGATAAGTTTAAGGCTAAAGTTTCTAATAAATAAATATAACTTTTCATTAACAGCAAGATTTATCTTGGGGAGTAATAGTACCTTTTCTCACTGTTCCCTCTCTTGTGCACAGAGTATGGAGAGGCTGCAGTGAAGGGCCAGTAGTAGATAGAGAGCCATTCTAGAGCACCTTACAGCCAGAGAGAGATGTCATTCCCACACTAATAAAAAATTATTGGCAGACATTTTACACAGAATATGGAAAAAAATAATTTTCAATGGCAATTATTCATTACATGAACTTTGAACATTTGCAGATTAGAGACAAAATTTTTAGTCAAAAATAGAAAGAACATGAAACACAAAAGCAATATTCCCACTCAAATGCCTGTGACAAGAATGATAGGGAGTTAAAGAAGAAAATCAACAGTCTGGACTATAAAGCAGGAGACATCCATCCTGGGTTATGCAAAGGTAACCTAGCTGAGTATTTCCACAATTTTTAAGTGGAGATAAACTGGAAATTAATATCTGAACCAAATGATGGCTGATAAATTTAAAGTCTACTGAAGCAAATGCTTTATTAAAATATAAAACTTTTGGTCCTTCAAACAAATGGAAATACATGTCATGTTCATGGATTAGAAGAATAAATATTGTTAAAATGGCAATACTATCTAAAGCCATCTACAGATCCAACACAATCCCCATAAAAATGCCAAAGCCATTCTTCACAGAAAAAGAATAAACAACCCTAAAATTTGTGTGGAACCACAAAAGAACCCAAATAGCCAAAGCAATCCTGGGGGGGGGGGGTGGGGAGAACAAAGCCAAAGAAAGCATACTTCCTAATTTCAAACTATACTATAAAGCCATCGTAATAAAAACAGTATGTTACTAGAACAAAAATAGACGCATAGAATAAAGAACCCAGAATTAAATCCCACCCAGTACAAATGGTCAACTAATATTTGACAAGGGAGCCAAGAACATCCAGTGGGGGAAAGATAGTCTTTTCAACAAATGGTGTTTAGAAAACTGGAGAAACACATGCAGAACAGTGAAATTGGACCCCTACCTGACACCACTCAAAAATTAACTCAAAATCAATTAAAGACTTAAACATAAGACCTGATAAAACTCCTAGAAGAAAACTTAGGGAAGAGAAACTCGTTGATATAGGTCTTTGCAATGAGTTTTTGGACATGATGCCTAAAGTAAAACAACAAAAGCAAAAATCAATAAATAGGACTATATCAAAGTCAACAGATTCTGCACAGCAAAAGAAATAATTAACAAAATGGAACTTCAGCCCACAGAATGGGAGAAAATTTTTCCAGACCATTTATCAGATAAAGCATCAATATCCAAAATATATAAAGAAATAATACAACTTAGTAGCAACAACAACAACAAAAATTCTATTAAAAATGGCCAGAAGAACTAAGTAGACATTTTTCCCAAGAGGACATCACAATGGTTACCAGGCACATGAAAAGATGCTCAATGTCACTAATCATCAAGGAGATGCAAATAGAAATCACAAGGAGAGATCACCTCACAACTGTTAGAATGGCTATCATCAAGAGGAGAAGAGGTAACAGATGCTGTCAAGGATGTGGTAAAAAAGGGAATCCTCATACACTCTTGATGGAAAAATAAATTAGTCTAACCACTATGGAAAACATTATGAAGTTTCCTCAAAAAATTGAAAATAGATCTACCATGCTATCTAGCAATTTCACTCCTGGGTATATACCCAAAGGAAATAAAAGCAGAATTTTGACAAGATATATGCACATCCTTGTTTATCACAGCATTATTCACAATAGAGAAGATATAGAAACAAACCAAATGCCCATAGATGGATGAATGGATAAAAAAGATGTGGTATATATACACAGTGGAATATTATTCAGCCATGAGAAAGGAAGATATCCTGCTATTTGCAGCAAAATGGACAGACCTTGAACACGTTATGCTAAGCAAGATAAGTCAGAGAAAGAAAGACAAATTAACATCAAACTGTATGATATCACTTATATGTGGAATCTAAAACAGTCAAACCTATAAAAGAAAAAAAAGAGTAAAATGGTGGTTACTAGGCAATGGGGATAAGGTTGATGGTGTTTAAGGGTACAAACTTGTAACAAGTAGTAAATAAGCCATAGAGATTTAATGAACAGGATAATGAATATAGACAATAATAGTGTACTATAAAGATATAATGTAATAAATATTGTTTCAATGGTAATCATTTTACAATATATCAAAGTAATATGTTGCAACCTTAAATTTACAAAATGTAACATGTCAAATTTGTTACATTACAAAAATTTTGGTACTTGTTGAGGATGTGGTCATCCTTCACAAATCTTTTCTATTGTTTTCAAAGTGCTAAAGAATCTTTCCAGAAAGATTTGATAATCAGCTATCCAGACTGGGTAGATCAAGACTCTGATGAACACACCGGGAAAAAAACAGAAGACAGAATACTTGAAGCAATAATGCTTTCCAAAATTTTAATTTCTTTTTTTTTTTTTTTAAAGATTTTATTTATTTATTTGAGAGAGAGAGAATGAGAGACAGAGAGCATGAGAGGGAGGAGGGTCAGAGGGAGAAGCAGACTCCCCGCTGAGCAGGGAGCCCGATGCAGGACTCGATCCCGGGACTCCAGGATCATGACCTGAGCCGAAGGCAGTTGCTTAACCAATTGAGCCACCCAGACACCCCAAAATTTTAATTTCTGACTCAATACACAAGTTGGACTAAATTTAGCAGAGTATCAATCACACTGTCCAAAACCCCAGGAAGAATATTTCAGACCATGACTACAGAAAGTTATTTAAAAAAAAAAAAAATCACATTCTAGGTGAATTAGTAGATGACCTTGACACTCTTTCACAAAAGAGAAATCAACAATCTATTTAATTACAGTGTTAAACCATCAGTAGTTTCTAATGGCCCCTGGTGCACCAAAAGCTCTATTTACAAACTTAATGCTAATATCTAATTCATTGAAACATTTGCCTGATGGGATAGATGTAATAACTCACTAGGGTCTGCATAGTGGTGCCTCAGTATGTTCCCACACATAACAGAACTCTTACTGGCCCTGAAAGCCAGAAACATATTTTATGATATCTCAGTTCTTTCTAATTACCGAAACAGATGTTTTTAAAATCTCACAAATTTTCAAAATAAAATTAATTTTAAATGAGTTTATTTTGTAAAAATAAAAACACACTTTCTAGAATTTTAAGGAAATGCTGGCAGTCGCATGAAAGTTTCACAATTCCAGAAAGACTGAGACTTGCCTTTTAAAAATCTGACACTATGGAAGTTTAATTCGCCTTTTGCCATACGTATGGTAGAATTTTCAAGAGGGAAGCACTCACTGCCTTGAGGAATGGAGCTACCCTCTCTGGAACAGTTGGACATGGCATGGCTGGGAGCTTCCAGAGCACCAGGATGGACTACACGGTGTCAGCTACACGTGGTAGATGACCATTGGAATGATACAGCACTCAGCTGGGTGACAGCATTTGAGAATACCAAGAGCTTTTTTAGTTCAACTAACTTCTCTAGGAAATACTCAAAATCATTAGCATTAAATTAAACAATAAAGATTGTGAGCAAGACTTTACAAAGACACTCCTGACACCCTATCTTTCATAAAACACCTTTATTGTGGGATATTTTGGGATGGAGGTGGGATAATGAGAGAAAAGAAAACGAAATATTTCTTTCAAGTTCAAATGCCCTAGCCCTTGTTCCTCTTAGAGCAAGGTTCTTGACTGAGGTCAAAGAACACTTTCTAGATGTAGGAAGATTTGGTATGTTTACATGTACATATTTCCTAGACAAAAAGTATAAGGCTAATGAGACTCTCAAAAAGTTTAATAAGCCCAGAATTTCAATAACTGCTGCAGTGTGTGGCCTAACTTGTGAATTCATGGTCTGCAAGGTGCAACCCTATTTATTTATTTATTTATTTATTTATTTTGGGGGGGTATATTTATTTTATTTTATTTTAAATTTTATTATGTTATGTTAATCACCATACATTACATCATTAGTTTTTGATGTAGTGTTCCATGATTCATTGTTTGTGTATAACACCCAGTGCTCCATTCAGTACGTGCCCTCTTTAATACCCATCACCGGGCTAACCCATCCCCCCACTCCCCTCCCCTCTAGAACCCTCAGTTTGTTTCTCAGAGTCCATAGTCTCTCATGGTTCGTCTCCCCCTCCAATTTCCTCCCCTTCAATTTACCTTTCCTACTATCTTCTTTTTTTTAACATATAATGTATTATTTGTTTCAGAGGTATAGGTCTGTGATTCAACAGTCTTACACAATTCACAGCGCTCACCATAGGTGCAACCCTATTTAATGAGGAAGTCTATTTAAAAGCAAATACAAACACAAGCTTGTATCCAACATGACACAAATGCCCGGTCCCAAAAACACGTGCTCACCTCCCATCATCTATGTATTTCAGATTGCTGCAGACATGAGTAATAAAGATTTTGTAGTTACATCAGAGGCAAACCCATGATAAGACACTCCTTTTTTTAGTACAGGAGAGACATCATAGCAGTAGTTATGATGCTCAGAGAAATTCTCCAACAAATTGTCTTTCACGAGGAGGGAGCCACAGCTCTGAGATGAGTCAGAGCGATTCCACTGACCCAGTCATTCACATGGGTACAAAACATTTCCCAGTTGCCCTTCCTCATGCAACTCATGGGTCATCAAAAGTGTTTTTTGAGCACTTAATGAAATCTTTGATGTGGCATTTCCTGGAACAGTTGAAGGTCCTGAAGAATTATTATCATTCCATTGGGCAGCGTGGAAAGAACAGAAGGCTTATATTGTTCAAAACAAGGTTCAAATTTCAGCTCAGCCTCTTACTGAATATGTGAATCTGGCTGACTTAAATTTTCCATTTCCTCATCTTCAAAATAAGTCTAACACCTTCCTTGTTGGACTGCCTGACACAGTCAATAATAAATGATTTTCATTAGTACTCTCCACATAAATGTCCTCTCTACCTGTTCTGCATTGAAGGCAGAAAATGGCCACCCCAAACAGAGACCTAGAAATGAGAAAGGTGCCCTAAGCCAATAGGTTTAAATCTGACCATTCACTAAAAGACCATGAGGAGGCAGAAGAAAAGGAGGCAGAAAATAACACTACTAGTACAATGGTTCAGGTACATTTATAAGTTACATCAGTTTACGAGGACTGGGCTAAGAATAGAACCTCCTTTCATAATAGTGAAAAAAAAAAAGCCACAAAGCTCTGCCTTTGCTAATCAATTTTCCCAAAGTATAATCTTTAAGTACTAAATTTTTATCAAATGACTCCTGTGGAAAATTTCAGTTCTCCTTCCCATAGCTGCCTCTTTACTTGTATGACACTGCAGCTCTCTGCCTTTTCAGCATGACTTCTCATGTAGCAGCGGGGGAGTCTGCGCCCAAATAAGCTTTATTCTCCTGTGGAAATGATAGGAAGTGTATAAACCCCTTTTGGGTTGGGAAAGGGCACTTTCTGCCTGGGATCTGATCTGAAAACAAACTCTCATCTCCCTGGAAACAAGAACTTGGGACTGAAACAACTAACCATACAATTCCCCATATCAGGGTGGCTACACGGGGATACGGGAAGGCTCCCATAAAGCACTACTGGAGGACAGAGCACTTAGGTCAGTCTTGTAGAACCAGCAAAGTATGCCCCCAGGAAAAGAATTATGAACTGAGTTTTGAAAAACGGGAGTGGGATGCCTGAGTGCCTCAGTCGTTAAGCGTCTGCCTTCAGCTCAGGTCATGATCCCAGGGTCCTGGGATGGAGCCCCATGTTGGGCTCCCTGCTCAGCAGGCAGTCTGCTTCTCCCTCCCCCTCTGCCCCTCCCCCCAGCTTGGGCTCACTCTCTCTTTCTCTCTCAAAATAAATAAATAAATAAAAATCTTAAAAAGAAAAACGGGAATATGCTTTCACTAGGACGATATGAAACCAAAGGTAAATTAAGGTAAATTGAGGCTGTTGGAGTATGGCCCAATTCCAATAGGACTGGTGTCTTTATAACAAGAAGAAGAGACACCAGGGGTATACATACACAGAAAAAAGGCCATGTGAGGACACAGTGAAAAGACAATCATCTGTAAGCCAAAGAGAAAGGCCTTAGGAGAAGCCATCCCAGGGGCACCTTGATCCTGAATTCCAGCCTCCAGAACTGTGAGAAAATAAATTTCTGTTGTTTGAGCTACCAGTCTATGGTATTCTGTTATAGCAGCCTGAGCAGACTAATACATTGAATAAGTATAATCTATATGCAAACAAGAAGCAAAGAGTAAACAATATATGACTCAACATAATCAAATAAGATGTGCATACTTTTATTTGTATGGCTTCTATTTTCTAGCTAGAATAATTAGTATGGAGGTAACAGTTTATTCTACACTCACTCATCTATGTGAGGTGATCATATTGAGCATTTTCAACTGTATGCACTAAAACTGACAAGAGGCTTTTCCTGGGCATAGTACACAAGGAAAACAAAGCAGAAAGTGGCACAAACTTCTCTCCCAACCCATTTTCAACATCCCTGGTCCTAAGGTAGGCTGACTAATGGGACCAATGTTTTCCTTTGGTATGGATGTAGTTAACAATGGGTATGATTTTATTAATACCCCTTTAACTTGAGAACTGTGAGTCCTCTTCTTAAGTGGTTTATTCAAAAAGAAGTCAGAAGAGTCAATATGGTCTTGTAGTATCATCTGAGCAAGTAAGTTATGGTTCTCAGCCACCCACTTTCTCCCTCTCTCCACCCATCCCTCCCTGCCTCCTGCCCTTACAGCAGGACCCCCACTGTTGCAATCTCCCAAGGATGGGCTGTCTAAAGCAAGGGCTTGCTTGCATTGACTTATTTTCCCCCAAAGACCTACTCAGAGCAGTGGCTATATACTTATTATAGGTTTGGCTATATTATCTTGCTCAAGGACACAAAATTTAAATAATATGAACAATTAAACCACCATGTTGATGGTATTCCTTGATGTTTTTTCCATTTCTAAGCATGCTCATACTTGCTTTCACATCCATTACACCTAAGGTTGGTAAGCACACCATTATTTAGGAAACTCCTCAGACAGTTCTGGATATGCATGCTCTATAACACCTAGCACAATGTATTACACAGAACTCAAAAAATATGTGTGGATCAAATTTTTAAAAACAGAAGAACTGTATTTAAAAACATTTCACCTTGTTCTCATGTCTGTATATAAGGTATATTAACAGATTTTATTTAAAAAGCCAGCTTTGATTTAAAACTTGTTATTTGCAGGCACTCTTTATTCCAAAGGCAAAAGCTTTTGGTCCTCACTTACAGACTATAGACATTCAGCATCTTGACTTTACACACGTTTCTAACAGCAACAGCAAAAGGAAGTTGGAAATGGGGAGTTTGATGAAGACAGATCTCCTGAAGGTAGAAAGCATGAAAGTGTTCAGTATCTAAAAAGAAGGGAGACAAAGAAGAGGGGAGGGGTGTGCACAAGCACCCAGAACTCTAAAAGCAGAATAGCAGTGAGCCATTTCATGTAACGGTGGACAGCTCTCTACATTCCATTAGCTCTTAAGGGCTTCACTGAAGAGCAGCTTTTCATCGAGTGTGACTGAGTCACTGAGAATGTCTAATATCCATTAACAGTCTGTGTATTGGCACGCAGGGAAAAAGCAATCCAACCAAGTGGTTAAGAAGCAAGTTTATGTACTTTATCTTTTTTAAAGAATTTTTTATTTATTCATTTGAGACAGAGAGATACAGAGAGAGAGAGAGCAGGAGCAGTGGAGAGAGGCAGAGGAAGAGGGAGAAGCAGACTCCCTGCTGAGGGGCTTGATCCCAGGACCTGGAGATCATGACGCTTAACCATCTGAGCCACCCAGGCGCCCCAAGTTTATGTATTTTTAAAAAAGAAAATTTTAGTTTCTGGAAATTTACTTTACTTCCTGAAAATGATGGAAACTAGAGTATTATTAAAATTATAGAAAGAAATCAAACTTTACTTAAAAAGTGCACAGGCATATGAAAAATGTCCATTGTGATTTATATTAAAAAATACATTTTTTGTCTTCTATCCCATGCATGGCACAGAACAGCTAAATCCCTGGAATTTCCTAAGTATGGACAGCAATAAAAGTGTCCTTTTTTATGTTAATGGAATGGGGAAAGCACCTTAGGATGGGAGCTGGTCACCAGAGGAAACAACCATGTGACTAGAGGGTTGGAACTTTCAGTTCTCTTCTCTGGGGAGGGGAGGAGAGGGACTGAAGATTGACTTCAATCACTGATGGCCAGTGATTTAACCAGTCATGCGTAACTAATGAAGCCTCCATAAAAACTCAAAAGGGCAGGGTTCGGAGATCTTCCAGGTTGGTGAACACGTTGAGATTTGGGGAGAGTGGTGTGCTCAGAGAGGACATGGAATATAGCAATCTACTGAGTACATTGGTTTTCTGAGTTCTGTGAGCCAATCTAGCAAACTAATTGAACCCAAGGAGGGGGCCCTGGGAACCTCAGATTTATAGCCCATTTGTCAGGAGCAGAGATAACAATCTGGGCTTACTATTAGCATCTAAAATAGGGGGAGTCTTTTGGGACTGAGCCCTAAGCCTGTGGAATCTGCTGCTATCTCCGGGGAGATAGGGTCAGAACTGAGTTGATTTGTAGGACACTCAACTGGTATCAATTCAGGAAGAACTGCCTGGTGGTATGGTGGAAACCTCTCAACACATAATGTTGGAAATGAGTACAGAACCCATACCAAGTCATTGTATATTCATTTTTTCCATTTAATATATTAGTGTGAGCCATTTCTTTTTATATTAATGTTACCTTTTTGTCTGTTTATTTTAAGTAAATCCTAATTACACTGAAATTAACATACTGGGTAAATAATTTATTTCTATTATTTCATAGGGAAAAATTCAAAAAGTTTACCACTGTCTTTCCAAATAGTTTTAAAGGATTTCTCTTCTGGAGCTTTTCCAATCCCAGCTGTGGAAAATTAATTTCAAAGTAACCAATTCCAAATGATAGAGAACAAACTGAGGGTTGAAGAAGGGAGGTGGTTGAGGAAGGGGCCAGATGGGTGATGGGTATTAAGTAGGGCACTCATTGTGATGAGCACTGGGTGTTGTATATAAACACTGAATTCCACTCTTAAAACCAATATTATACTGTATGTTAATTAACTAGAATTTAAATTTAAAAAAAGAAAAAAGATACAAATAAATAAAAATAAAATTACTATAAAAATAATAATTAAAAGAAAAAAACAAAGTAATCAACTCCAGCAGCTTTTTGTGAACACCAAAATGTTATCAGCTCTCTGGGTAGCCTCACAGCAGTGCTGCATCCTTCAGCATAATGGACACTGGTTCAAAGTAAGGAGTTAGTACAGGAGAAGGCAGCCACTGTGCTTGGTGTGGGCCCACCTCCTGCCAAACAGTAAGCCTATCAGGGGAAACTGGTGTGATGGCAGACAAACTCTGATCCTAATCAAGAAACCAGAGATTTATCAGCTCCAGAACTGATTGTAGGTTTATGCGAAAGGAATTTGATTTTTTAAGACACCTTCATTTGGGATTCTAGATTCAAAGAAGAACCCTCTGAAACAATACATCTAAACATCATCTGAGATTATCAGTGAAATTCTTGCCCCAGAGGCGCAAAAGAGCTTTAAGCATCATTTGGGATGATGTGGAACAGGAAAGGTATTTTTCTCTGCACGGGCAAAAGAGGTGAGGTTGAAGATGCTGAGTGTTTTGTTGATTCATTCTTTTTCCTCCTATTGCTTAATAGATACAGGGTTTCCATCTGGGGTAATGAAAAAGGTCTGGAACTACAGAGTGGTGATGGTTGCACAACATTGTAAATGTACTTAATGACACTGAATTGTATGCTTTAAAATGGTTAAAATGATATATTTCATGTATGTGTACTTCACCACAAAAAAACCCCACTATGCACATGAGGGTCTCACATGTGGTTCTCCCCCTAATGCCCCATAAACACACACACACACACACACACACACACACACACACACTTAGAGTTTTTAAAAAGTACACTAAGGTTGACTTCAGAGCCCTTTTATCCACATCTCTAAACCTACTTTCTTTCTTTAGACACTCTTCTTAAATTTTTTTTTTAAAAAGTTTCTTCCTTATATAAAATCTAGGTCTCTAGCCCAAGTGTCCAACTGTAGACGAATGGAAAAAGAAGATGTGGCAGAGATCTACAATGGAATATTACTCAACCATAAAAAAGTATGAGATTGTGTCATTGGTGACAATATGGATGGACCTACAGGGTATTGTGCTAAGTGAAATAAGTCAAACAGAGAGACACAAATAAATACCATATGATTTCATTTACATGTGGAATTTAAAAAATGCATAAACAAACAAAAAACAGAATCAGACCTATAAATAGAACAAACTGATGGTTGCCAGAGAGGAGGGGAGTAGATGGGCTGGGCAAAATGGGTGAAAGGGAGTGGGCTCCCAGTCATGGAATGAATAAGTCATGAGAATAAAAGGCACAGCATAGGGAATATAGTCAATGGTAATGTAATAGCATTGTATGGTGACAGATGTTAGCTACACTTGGAGTGAGCATAGCATAATCTATAGAGTTGTTGAATCACTATGTTGTACACCTAAAAATAATGTAACATTGTGTGTCAACTATACTCAAAAAAAAAAAAAAAAAACCTGGGTGTCTGGGTGGTTCAATGGGTTAAGCATTAGATTCTTGATTTCAGCTCAGGTCATGATCTCAGGGTTTTTGTGAGGTCAAGCCCCACATCAGACTCTGTGCTGGGCATGGAGCCTACTTAAGATTCTCTCTTCCTCTCCCTCTGCCCCGCCTCTCTCTCTCTCTCTCAAAAAAAAAAAAAAAAAAAAAAATTCTTAACTTATCCAGAAATATCCTCACAGACATATCCAGAATAATGTTTGACCAAATGTGTGTGCACCCCATGGCCCAGTCAAGTTGGTACATAAAATCAACCATCACACTACTCTACTGTCTGCCTAGGGCTAGCTAGTTTCAGATGAGGTTTCCTGTCTGAGAGCCTGCCTCTTCCCTAGGGAAATGATACTAGAAAGGCCATCCAATATCACCACTCTGCATAATTCATGAGGGCAAAGTATTATCCTATGATAGATCTACTAAATAGCTTACCCTCAACCAGGAACCCTTCTTTGCAACCTTTTACTCTCATTTACCTGGACTTGCATCTCTTTTCTTTGCCTTACAGTCCCTGATCACTAACTTCTGGTCTTGTGCCCTTTGACTCAGGGACCAGTCCCCTAACACAGATCCAATAATTCAATTTTGTCCCTATCCCAAATATTTGTATTTGAACTTTGGCTTCATTATCTTACCCCAAAGGGACCCAAAGACTTTTCAATTCAAATCACAGCCATCCTGTGGCCCATGCCCATGGGCTTCTCTTGAGGCCCTCCTTTCCAAAATTGGTATTTCAACACCAACAGAAAATAAACTGTAGGAGAATGGCCACATGTCTGTGCCTGAACTGATAAAATTTGTCTGGGTTTGAGAATGATTCTATTGAAAAATCCATTTCTGTAAAAGAAAACAAAGGAAAGACATAAACTGAGAGTAAGACTACAAGCAAATAAACATCACAGACATCTGCCAAGAAATGAATTGACAAGCAAGACCACCATTGAAGCTGGGCAAAGGAATCTGGAAAAGGAATTGTTTATAAACTACTGCTTCCAGATTCTGTGCCTATCACTGTGGCCTGCAACATATAACTAATAACTTCTCCATATCCTCATTTTGAAACAAGTTGACTTCAGACATTTTGTCCAGGAGAGCTGTTAAAGGTGGGAATGAGGAGGAATGAGGATGAGAATGGTGGAGGAAAGTGTGAATAACGTACTGAAGAATGGCTTAGAAGTGAAAGAGATTTGATTTCATTTAATTCTGTGTGAATTTAAGTCAGTTACTCAACTTCTCTGTGCCTCTATTCATTCTATAAAAATAGGGATAATAACACAGCAAAGAACTTCTCTGAGAATTAAATTAAATAAAATACATATGCCTCCCAACATGCAAGCAAGAGACAGACACATACCTTAATGAGGGTGTCCTGTCCCAATTGTTATTCCTTCCTTTACTACCCTTTTACCACCCCACATGCATGAAAGCTCCCAGTTCCTAGCAGAATGCCTCTAAAATAGTACCTACTTAATAAATGTTGATTTCCTTTTCCTTTTTTGCCACCATTACTAATAAGGAAGATTAAAACTATGAACCTGCTCTCATTTCTTTCACAGTGAGAAAACTCCATAGGATTCATTTCACAGCTTGTTGACCCTCATAAGTACCTGTGCTCTTCATCCTTGTTCCTCATTCTCACCTTCACCCCCTCCTCCAAGCACACCTCTAGCTCAGGGCTTCTGATCTGACAGGCAGAGTTAGCATTCTCTGTGAGATCAAAGAAGACTGAAGACCTGATTCTGGAACCTGAACCTCTCAGCCATCAAAAAGGTCTGCCAGTGACAGTTAAATATGGAAGTGAGAACTTTTAATATAAGATCCTTGAAAAGATAGGTTCTTCTCTTCACTTCTGTAGTAGCTCCAGGCTTTCTTTGTGTTTTTTTTTTTAAGAGATATTTATTTTTGAGAGAGAGAGAACACACACAAGCAAGGGGAGGGGCCGAGGGAGAGAGAATCCTCCAATCTTTGTTTTTAAAATGAATAAAATGTCTGCAGATAAGACATATTGAGCCAAACATTTTGTGCACGGCAAGTTTCTAGCTATGGATAGACTATAATGTAGCAAGACTGTGAAGGCTACTTTCAGCCACGAGTCCCAAAAACCCAATTCAAAGTTGCTTATACTAAAAGGGAAATTTACTGGCCACCAGTTCTAAAAGTCTAGACACGAGGAAAGCTTCAGGATTTGCTTTATCCAGGATCCTCTTCTTTGCTATTTTCTGAGACTTGTCCTCCTCCTAATCAGCTTTTCCTTACACTTCTAGTTCACATATTCATGTACAACAACTTCGGAGAAAAAGAGGCTACTTCCCAAAACTTTCCCAGAAGAGACAGAAAGACAATTCCAGAAAATCTCTCCATTAATTCCATTGGCCTGAACTGGTCACATGACAATTCCTGAGCCAATCACAGACAAAGGACATGAGATGACTCTTAGACTAATCCAGCCAGGCGCTAAAGCTAAAGGTTGCCTCACTTTACCTGAAGCACAGGGATAAGTACTTCAACAACAGCAACAAAAAAATGGGGTGCTGTAACGATGGAGGAGGGGAGAATAGATCCTTGTAGGCATCCAACAGTGAACACGTCAGCCTTTATTTTACACAAATACATCCAATTCTACTTGAATGAGAGTATTATTGAGAACTGGATTTGTATTAACACTGGTTTAACAATAGAGAAAAGAAGTTGATGAGTTCTTTTAGCAAAAATAGCAAACATCCAAATGGCTGACATTCTCCAATAATAGTCAGCTTAAGATATCACACACTTCCTCAACTGTTCCATTGTTTAAAATATGCCTGGAGCCTCTCCTTTGGAACTTTCACCTTTTGTTCTCTAAATTTTCTCCCTAGGTGAGCACATCAACTACCACACCAACTACCACAACTATCATCATCATACTGCCAACTTGCAAATTTCTATCTCAAATCCAAAATTGGCAATCATCTGTTCTAGTACTAACCTTTCCCAATTTTCCAGAAGAATAAGACTCTGGAGGGAGGAATGATTTATCCATAATTAGATGGTCAGTTATCAGTAAAATAGTGACTAGAACCCAAGTTTTATAACCTGGCTCCAAACCTAAAAACCTCTTTTGTTTTCATCAATTGGGCTCTCAGGGTGATTCCATACTCCATACCAGTTACCACCCTTTTACTCTATGGGATTGTCTGGCTCTTTCAAGGCAAACTTTGTTATCCCCAATCTACTTTTAATTATGTAACCTTACAGGAACATTTCCAAAAACTTATAGAAGCTTGCAACTTTACCTAAAGGAAAAGAACGCCAATAAGAGCATTGTGTTCCCTCTAAATCTCAAGCACCCTCAGAAGCTGCTCAATCCATTCCACTACCCTAATCCACAGGCACAGACCCTACAGATATTTTAGTCATTAGAGATCAGTTCTGCCATTCTGAATGCCTGCTACTAGAAATGTCTAGTGACACGTTACAGTTGGCTCACATCAGTGGAATGATGACTCAGTAATTTAATGCATTGCCATTAAATTTAACAGGATCAATTTTTGCTTGCTATAGAGAAAAGAAAAGCTAACATTTACTTAAATAGACTCTTAGATAAAAATTGTCAGAGATGGGACTTAACAACCTGCTTGTGGCAGGCTCACAAATCCCAACCTATAACTTGTCAGTATAGAGCCAACTTCATTTGTTCAGTCAAGAGGAGCCTTATAGCTGGAGAGTCAGTACTGAAGACTGTGTAATGAAGAGGAGAGTCTTTTTATCTCTCAGATATGCTGACTGCTGAACTGACTCTGTAAGGTAGAGATGCCAGGCCAGTGCTATCCAATGGGAATATAGGGCCAAGTCACAGATTCAAGTCATATGCATAATATTAAATTTCCTAGCAGCTCCATTAAAAAAAAGAAACAATGTAATTAATTCTAACATTGTATTTTATTTAACCCAATATATCCAAATTATCATTTTAGTGTATGATAAATATAAAAATTATTAGCTATACTACATCCTTTTTTGCACTAAATTTTTTAAATCTGGTGTGTATTTTAAACTTAAATCACATCTCAGTTTGGACCAGCTACATTTGTAGGTCTCTGTAGCCACATGGAACTAGTGGCTACCATACTGGAAGCACAGTGCTGGACAAATGCTCCTCCAAGCCCCAGAGATTCCTACAGCCAAGTGCCCATCTCTCTCTTTGTAGAAGGAAAATCAAACAGTCTCCATTGGATGGACTGTGCTCTGCACCCTGAAGGGTTTTCCTCCCCTCTAATTAAAGGGATCTCAGGGTGCCTGGGTGACTCAGTTGGTTGAGCCTCTGACTCTTGACTTCGGCTCAGGTCATGATCTCAGGGTGGTGAGATAGAGCCCTGTGTTGGGCTCCATACTCAGCGGGGAATCTGCTGGAGATTCTCTCTCTCACTCTCCTTCTACCCCTCACCCTGCTCTCTCTCTCTCAATAAATAAATAAATCTTAAAAAAATAAAAAAGTAAAGGGATCTCAGAGCAGTGTTTCTTGGGTTTCTGCTTTTGTGCTCCTGAACTTCTCAGTTATTCTCCTTTGTGAGCATGGGAGGTATACTTCACTTGTGTTGGACTTCCTGACCTCCCTGAGCTCACAGGTAAAGCTCAGAGGATCCTGCCAGAGCTGCAAGACTCTCTGCCTCATCCTACCTCTGTTTCAGACTCTGTGCAAAGGATAAAATGACAAGTCCTGCAACTATCAATGGTTAGAGATCTAGCTTTTGGTTATTAATTCTTTGAGTGCACCAGTCACAAGACTTGCTTCTCCAAATAGTCCTGCCTTATTGTTTCTCTACTGACCAACTAGCTGGCTTACTAATAAGAACTAACATTTATTGTGTGTTCCGTGCACAATTTTAATTTGCTAAGTCTTCATAATAAGACTTCATGGGTACTATTATTAACTTTATTTGGTAAATAAGGTAGTCTTATTTGGACTACTTAGGCATATTAAGTGACTTGGCCAAGGACACAGTGTACAGCAGAGCTGGAATTCAGTCCCAGCTCAGAAGCCTACACTCCCAAACACTACATTCTACAATGACCTGCTCTCTAGCTTCTGGATTCACCCCTTGGCTTTATGATCCACATCTCGTCCTGACTTCTTGGTCTAGCAACACCCCACTGAGATGAGCTCTAAATTTTGCCTCTTCTAGCTCTGTTCCTAGCTATGTATAAAAACTTTATAGAAGAACTAGCACTAGCCCCTCTCTCCACCTTAATCAGCATCTGCTGGACTCAGAGTTCTCACTGGCTTTCTACACCAGATTAAAGGCCCTTGACCATACACCTAGATGCCAGAAAACAGGAAAGAAGTGCACAGAGCAGCATTCATTTAACAGTTACTTACCAAGACCTTTGGTATGTTGCAGAAGATGCTGAGAGCTGGGGCTGTAGCAGAAGAAAAGAATGTGATGATCTCTGCTTTCAGAAGGGAGTTTATATTTTAGTGAGAGGAGAAATACAGTAAATAAATAAACCCAAAAACTGAACCAAAGGAAAATTATCTACATGTGCCTAAAACCCCAACACCTTCATGCATGTGTTAATCTCTTCATAAATCCTAGGAAATTAATGGAATTAACAGACTGAAACTATTTTCTGTTTTTCTTAAGCAAAGAAGGCTAAGATAGGTTGCACATTGGCCCCCCAAAGGAAGCCTCGGCCTATAGGTTTTTTTGTTTAGAAGTCTTGCTTTTTTGTTCTTTATATATATATAAATTACAAGGAAACTTTTATCTTTGTAACCCAAATAAAGTAAAGCAAAATGGAAATTGGATGTCCCCACAGACCCATAATTTCTGTCCTTGGATAATAAATGAAAGGGTTTGTCATAGGTAGGATGCCTCTGGGACAGAATAATCTGAGATGGGGGTTTGTGTGTGGGTGAATTACTGGTCATGCCCTTGGGAATAATGAGCAGTGATGTAAATGGAAGTGAAGGAAGTAGGAGTGGGCAGAGAAGTTGAAGTGTGATGCAGTTACCTACCCATAAGGAACACTGGAGCTGATGGTCCTTCAAAGACGTCCCAAATTGAGACAATGGGACAAGATCTTCACCAACCAGTCTCTGAATGGGATCTCCCCTGGGGAGGGTGAGTATACTTGGGCAAGACAGCTCCTTCTAATGAGAGCAGATCCTGGGGAAGGATTCAGTTGTGACTGCCAGCAAGCAAATCTTCCAGCAGTTGGGGAAATGAGCCTCAATACTGAAGGGCAGATCTGAGTGGCATACCCCAGCATCCCCTACAAGCTCAGAACATCCACCTTTTTTCCTTGAACAGTTGCTGAGTTTCCCCACAGACTTGAATATGAATTGTGTCCTGGTGTCCACATTTGTCACTATGTAAACCACCCTAGGAATATCCTAGTCCAGACTATTTGTCTAGAATATCAAAGAATCCAACCTTGTCAACAAATGGTGATTGAAACCCTTTAACGGCTTTCTGTCACTGAAGACAATGCAATGTCTATCTCAAGTACAGTCTACTCTAGAAGAAAAGGGGGTATACTAATTTTGGCATACCTATATAAATGTAGAAATAATAGGATAGAATGAAAAGAATAGAGGGTGGTCAGGGTAGGCCCCTATGAGAAGGCAGCGCTTAAGATGAAAATTGAATAATGAGAGTCAGCCATGAAAATATCTCGAGAAGAGGGTTCTCCTTAGCAATAACAGCAAGTGCAAAGGTCCTGTGGCAGAAATATTCCACATTCTCTAATATTTCATATTCTACAAATATTTTAATATTTCACTAAGAAAAGAAAAAAGGCAAGTGTCAGTGGCAGCTCATGAGTTGGAGGAGAACAGTATGAAATAAGATTAGAGATATAACTGAAGAACAGATTATCTATTTGACAATGATTTACTGAGTACTTACTATATGTGCTAGGCACTGTTCTAAATTCTGGCAGACATAGCAACAAACAAGTAGAGCCTTATAGACTTTGGTAAGGAATTTGGATTTTATTCTAAGGCAAATGAAGGTCACTGAAAGATTTTAAGCAAGTGAGTGACATGGTCTAAATTATTTTCCAAGAAAATGATTTTCCCTGCTTTCTGAAGACTAGACTTGAAGAAGGGTGTCTATCTAAGAAGAAATGCAGTAATCCAGAAACTGACTATAGTAATTTGGGCTAAGGTTGTATGGAAAGATGGAGACAAATAGATGGATTTGTTCAAAATAGATGGATATGTTCAAAAAGCAAAACTGACAGAGATTGCTGGTGGAAGAGACATATAAAATGAAGGAAAGAAGACTCAAGGGTAACTCCTAAATTTTTGGTTAGAGCAGTTGGATGGATAGACAATTGTGTTATTTACTGAGAAAAGGAAGATAGAAGCACATTTACAGATAAAAATCAATTTTGATATTAACTTTGGCATCTCTATTGCATGCCAAATGGAAACATCAGATAAGCAGTTTCATATGTGAACTTAGATTTTAGTGGAGAGAGTTAAAGGTATAAATTTTGGGGGCACCTGGGTGGCTCAGTCTTAAGCGTCTGCCTTCAGCTTGGGTCGTGATCTGGGATCGAGCCCTGCGTCAGGCTCCCTGCTCAGCAGGGAGCCTGCTTCTCCCTCTCCCATTCCCCCTGATTGTGTTCCCTCTCTCGCTATATCTCTCTGTGTCAAATAAATAAATAAAATCTTCTTTTAAAAAAAGATATAAATTTTGATGTCATCAGCATATAGATGGCATTTAAAACCAAAGTGTTGATGGGATCGTTGTATTAGACAGCTCAGACTGCCATAACAAAATAGCATAGACTAAGTGGCTTAAACAACAAAAATTCATTTTTTCAGTTTTGAAGACTGGAATTCCTAGATCAGAGTGCTAGCACAATCAGATTCTGGTGCGGCCTTCCTTCCTGGCTTGCAAATAGGTGCTTTCTCACTGTGTCCCCATATGGCAGAATGACAGCAAGCTCGAGAGAGAGAAATCTCTTCCTCTTCTTGAGGCCACAGTCCTATCAGATTAGGGCCCCACCTTCATAACCTCATTTAATCTTTTTGTTGTTGTTATTGCTGTTGCTGTTCATAGCAGCTTTATTTACAATAGCCAAAAAGTGGAAACAACTCAAATGTTCACCAACCAGTGAATGGAAAAACAAAATGTGGAATATCCACACAAAGGAATATTCTTCAGCAATAAAAATGAATGAAGTAACCATAATGCAGCAAAATGGATGAGTCTCAAATGCATTATGCTCAGTAAAAGAAGCCAGACCCAAAGACTGCATATACGATTCCACCTACATGAAATGTCCAGAAAGGCAAATCTACAGAAAGAGAGTATATTAACAGTTGCCTGGGGTTGGTGGTGGGAATGGAAAATAACTATAAATGAGCATAAGGGACCTTACTGGAGTGAGGAAAATGTTCCAAAACTGAATTATGGGGATGGTCATACAACTTTGTAAATTTAATAAAAACCATTCAATTGTACATAAAGTTGTTTATTTGAAATAAATGTTTTCTAAATGGAGCAACAGGAAGCAAAGGACTGTGATGTCTGAGAGAAGAGAACAAATGAGATGACCCCCACAGCCCCACGCTCTGTCTAGAAGCTATCTCTGGCCTGTAGATGCAGAAAGGGGGAACCAAACAGAGTATTCCCTACCAAAGACCCTATTTCCAGATACAGCCATACTGGCAACCACTTCAACATATGAATTTTAGGAGGGGACACAATTCAGTCCATAGCAATCACCTAAGAAAAGAATATGGGTAGAAGAGAGACAAGGGACCAGAATGAGCCCTCATAGGATATTCTAACATTGTAAAAGGAAGCCAGAAACAGATTGAGAAGCAGCAGCTGATGAGATAGGAGGAAAAAAGAAGAGTATCATGAGACAGAAACCAGCAGAACAAAATGTTTTGGGAAAAGAAGGAAGTGTTCTGTAGCATGCTTCTGAAAGTTGCTCCAAGATAAGAACAGAAAAATGGACACTGAATATGGCAAGATGAAGGTGATGTTGGCAAGATCCCTTTCAACTGGCAGAGGGATGGAAATCAGATTAGAGCAGGCAGAAGAGGGAACAGGAGGTGAGGACGTGGAAACCGTGAATACAGACAAGTCTTTCCAGTGGGTTTGCTGTAAAGGGGAACAGAAAAACGGGCTAGTAGCTGTAAGAGGCCATGGGGTAGAAGGGAGAGAACAAACAGCACAGTCCTAACATTGTAGTTTATCCTCAGAGTCCCTTTGCTCTGCCTACTTGGTGGACCTTCCTTAAGTAACACTCTCCTTGTCTGTGTCATGCCACAACTCCCCTTATTCCCCCTACTTTCCTAGTAGAACAGCATAGTCATCAAAAGCCCAGACCCTAGAGCCAGAATCTCAGTACTACTATTTACTAACTTTGTGACCATGGACAAGTAACTTACCTTCTCTGTGGTCTCTGATTTTCCACTTATGAAATGGGGTTGATAATTATAATAGTGCCTTCCACACAGAGTTATTATAGAGGTTAAACTAGTTAACAGATTCAAGTGATTAAAATAGCACATGGCAAGTGCTATAAAACTATTTGTAAAAATAAGTAAGTTTAAGGGCACCTGGGTGGCTCAGTTAAGCATCCAGCTCATGGTTTCAGCTCAGGTCATGATCTCAGGGTGGTGAGATCAAGCCCCACCTAGGTTCTGTGCTTAGCTTGGAGTCTGCTTGGGACTCTCTCTCTCTCTCCATCTCCCTCCCCTTTGTCCCTCCCCCAGCTCACACACACGCACACCCTCGCACACTCTCTCTCTCAAATAAATAAATAAGTAAAATCTTTAAAAATAAATAAATAAATAAATTTACACTTTATAAGAAGATGCCTTACATTCATTACTGGCTTAAAGTGGACACTGTGTGCATTACTTCTTCATTCTTACTACATAATAAAATACTCTTAAGTATCTAGTTATATATGTGTGTTGTGTCCATCACCAAGGTTCTTCAACAAAGAGTTTGCCTTTCCTTTTCCATTTATAATATCTTATAGCTCTCTAAGAGATCTACATGTGTATAAATCTGCTACCTTTATTTAGAGCCTTAAAATGATAGACCAAATTAAAACCTTAGTTCATGTTTTCCCCATGTTATTAATAAAACCAAAGTTTAAAAAAGTATACCAATTCATATCTATAGGAAATGTTTTAACTCAGATGCATTAGCCTGAATACATGCTATTATGGGCTGAATTGTATCCCCTCAAAATTCATATGTTTAAGGCCTAACTCCCAGTATCTCAGAATGTGACTGTACTTGGATTTAGGGTCTTTAAGAGGTAATTAAGGTAAAATGAGGTCACAGGTGTCCTTATACAAAGAGATTAGGACATAGGCACACATGGTGGGAAGGCCATGTGAAAACATAGGGAGAACAAGGCCATCCAGAAGCCAAGGAGAGAAACTTGGGCAAATCCTTCCCTCACAGCTCTCAAAAGAAACCAACCCTGCTAACACCTTGATCTTGGACTTATAGCCTCCGGAACTGTGGGACAATAAATTTCTGTTGTTTAAACGATCCAGTCTGTGGTATGTTGTTATGGCAGCCCCTAGCAAACTAATACACGCACTATAGGATGGGCCTGCAAGTAGCTGGAGCTTTATGGCTTAAACATTAGGAAGCCTGGGGCGCCTGGGTGGCTCAGTCGGTGAAGCATCTGCCTTTGACTCAGGTCATGATCTCAGGGTCCTGGGATGGAGCCCTGCATCAGGCTCTCAGCTCAGCGGGGAGTCTGCTTCTCCCTCTCCCTTCTCCCCCTCTGTCTACCCCTCCCCCTCCCCCTGCTTGTGCTCGCACTCTCTCTCTCTCTTTAATAAATAAGTAGAATCTTTAAAAACAAAAACAAACAAACAAAACATTAGGAAGCCAAATCCTATAACCAGGTCAAACCCTCGAGTCAAAGACTTGATTTTAAGTAGGATCCAACATGCTAATGAAAACTCCCTGCTCATTGCTAACATGATTCCCACCAGTAATTGGAGAATCGTCAAAATAAGTAATTTCAAGGAAGGTCTCTTCTATGTCAATAGAAGCCCAACTAAAACTGCCCCTACATCCTGAAGAATGAGAATTAAGGTCTGTAAGAATAACAACACAGCATAAATCTAATCAACTTTAGAACATAAAACAATGATTTTTTTGTTATCAAGTTTGTCTCTAAAATGCAGGAAACTGTCTAGTAATGCTAAACAATAGCATCTTGAGAAAAATATATGCATTCAATGTACTGATGTATCATAAATTCCATGTGGTTTTTTTCTATTGGTTATGTGGCATCTCCTGAGACTGTCAAATATAATGGTCCATTTATCATTTGAATTGAATCTAGATTGGCTGTTGATAGTTTCTAAGTGCTCACATACAAATTTTTCTGCCTAAAAAAAAATGGGTGAATCCAGTCCAGCTTGCAAAAGAGGTATTGTCAGCCTAAAAATAGGTAAGATTGGTATCTTGCATCCAACTTGTAGTTTCAACTCTGTTCTCTTGGCAATACTCAGGTGAGAACAGGAAGGCACCACAGTCCTCCTTGCTTTTCTTATTTTCTCCTCAGATCTGTCCTAAGAGGATGCCCTCCAGTCTCACCTATGTGAGAGGTGGGGATGCTGACAGAGGAATGCACAGTCAACAAAAGCCAAACTTTACCTAATCCATATCACCATGAGGCTAGTGTGGCCAACAAAAGTTCTCATATCTAACTATCTACAGTCCCTTGGGCTTGAAGTTCCCTTCCTCAGTCCCACACCAAAGTCACACGTACAATGGTGAAGACAGGCACCTTGTGTTATTTGTGTTTCTCTCCCTAGCACAGACTCCCCAATATTTACTGAATAGAAGAATATTGAAGAATAGGTAAGCAAAGAATGTTTATTAAACTAAACTGAACCTACACTCACATGCCTGCAGCCATTCACATACCATGGGGCATCTTTGCCTCACCTCTTTTTTTTTTTCCATAAAAAGAGGATAAATTAGAAAAGTTTAAGGCATGAGGAGAGAAAAGGGGTTGTAGGATAGAACAGAAATATCAAGAAAACACTTTTTGTCCAGACATTTTTATATTTGAAATCTCTTTTTAAATGAAATCTTTGTGGAATCCTAGTACCTAAAATGAATAAAGGCAATTCTGCTCTGATCTAAAAGTGGTGGTAATTCATCAGCTCAACCCTTACTTCAATTCCTCTCTTAATTTCCCCATTGGCATACAACCTACTACAACCTCTCAAGATAGCCTGAGGCATCTCTGGAATGTGGTGTGAAAATCACAGGCAGTAGCAGAAAGAGCCCTAGGTCAGAGTCAGATCTGCTTGTCAGTTATGTGACCTTAACAACTTCTGTTAACATCTCTTTACCTCATCATCTTCATCAGTAAAGGAAAAAATCATACTATCCAGGTCACTGGCCAAAACGCAATATTATAGTCGTATATAGTGCAATAGCTGAATCTTGGACAATCCAATTAATTTGTCAAATGGCACAAAACAAAGATGTTATAGTTTGTCTCTTCATCTAGACACTGTAAAAATTTCTCTTTTTTTTTTTCAATTTATTTAAACTAAAACAAAAAAAAAATAGTTCACTCATGTTTCCCATCCCACTGCCACCCTCCACCTCTGGTAACTGTCAATCTATGAGCTAAGTTTTATATATGCACACAAGTGGCAAGATTTCATTTTTTTATGGCTGAATAATTATTCATTGTGTATGTATGTGTATATATATCTATCTATAGATAGATAGATAGATAGATAGATAGATAGATAGATCACAATTTCTTTATCTATTCAACCATCAATCAACACTTAGGTTATTTCCATATCTTGGCTATTGTAAATAATATTGCCATGAACATGGTGGGGGAGGCATGTATCTTTTTGAATTAATATTTTCATTTTCTTCAGATAAATACCCAGAAGAAGAATTGCTGGATTATATGGTAGTTCTACTTTTAGTTTTCTAAGGAACCTCTATACTATTTTCCATAGTGGGTACACCATTTACATTCCCACTGACAGGACACAAGGATTCCCTTTCCTCCATATCCTCACAATACTTGTTATTCCTAGTCTTTTTGATAGTAGCCATTCTAACAGATGTAATTTGATATCTCATTATGGTTTTGCATTTCCCTGATGAGTAATGATGTAGAGCATCTTTTCATGTATGTGTTGGCCATTCATATGTTTCCTTTGGAAAAATGTTAATTCAGATCTTCTACCCATTTTTTAATTAGATTGTTTTGTCTTGTTTTGCTATTGAGTTGTATGAATTCTTATATATTTTGGATATTAGCCCCTTATCAAATATATAATTTACAAATATGTTTACCCATTGAGTAGGTTGTCTTTTCATTTTGTTGAAATATCCCCTTAATTCTGCAAATTTTGTCCAGAGGAAAAATGCCATTCTATGTGAGAGTATATATGAGTATACTCATACTCACTCTATGAAAGTAGCCAAATACTTTATACAAAGTTGTTCCCCATCCTTTGCACCTGTCTTTGTCAGGAAACACCCAGGGCTAATAAACACAGTATTTTAAAAGTCCAGTGACTTAATCTCATACTCACATTGGTTAAAGAGCCAATAGTTAGTTTGCTGGGATTTTTATCCTCCAGAGCCAGACAGATGTCCCGAAAAAACAAAAAACAAAAACAAAACAAAACAAAACAAAAACACAGCCATGGGAGACATTAGCTGGGTCAGGAGGACATCTATAAACCTAATTTCTAACCAGAAACATACTGTCAAGTTGTTCTCTGCATTTTCAAAGGGCTTTTCTCCTGACACTCTGAACCTCTTAACAAATGATTTCCTGATCTACCTGGGAAATCATCCAGGGTTGACCCAAATGCAAGATTTGGACCTTTAACCTGTATGTCAAACCCTCAAGCTAAACTAGTCAATGTTTTCAGACCAGTAAATACAGTGATAGTGGATGCTCTAGATCAGGATGCTTTAGAGTGGGGTTGATAGCCTTGACTTCCTCAGCTCAGCAAGAAGATTAAAAATGACTTTTTGGGGAAAGATGGTGGAGGAGTAGGGGACCCAATTTCAACTGATCCCCGGAATTGAGCTGGATATCTACCAGACCACTCTGAGCACCCACAAAACCAGCCTGAGATGTAAGAAGATCTGGATCTCTACAAACAGAATAGTCGCAGGCTGTTGCTTTTGAGGTAGGAAGCAGGGAGCCATGATTCCGCAGGCAGATATCGGAGGATAAACAGCAGCGGGAGGGTGCCTGGCTGTGGGGATCCTACACCGCAGGTGAGTGACAGCCTCATGCGCTGCGGACTGGGCACAGGCTCGCAGACCGGTAGCAGTGGGAAAGGACTCTAGGGCAGCATCCGGGTCGGAAACCCGGAGCGGCGGGGTCGCGCTGGTGAACTGCAGCCCCCAGATGGAAACCCGGGGCCGCGGGGTTGCGTGCGCACGAACTGGGAGCCGCTGGCGGTTTTAGAAGCACAAAGGGCAGAGACGTGCCCCGACCTGGAGGCAGGACTGGGGGCGCTGCGGAGGGGCACACAACCCAGGATGCTGCAGTTTATAGCAGCATGGACAGAAACGGAGACGGTGTGGCCTGGAGAGCTCACTGAAGAACAGACTGCCATCTCTCTGCTCTGAGGCAGAGGGTTGGAAAGGGTCTCTTGTGCTCTGACTCGCGGAAGAGGTGCAGAAAGCCGCCAGGGAAAGGCGCCAGAGAACAAAAGCCCCAACGACTGATTCCCGCTGAGCCCATCCCCCACCACAGGGGGGCAGGGCAACTCCACCCGAACAGGGTTGCCTGAGTAACAGCGCGGCAGGCCCCTCCCACAGAAGACAGGCTGGGAAAACAAGAGGCCAGCAACCCTAAGGTCCCAAGAAAACAGGTGCATCTTGCTTGGGTTCTGGTCAATAATTTGGACTCTATACATTCCTTCAAACACCCATCAACAGAATGACTAGGAGGAGGAGCCCCCAAAATAGAAAAGACTCAGAGATTATGACTTATGCTGCAGATTTACAAATGGATGCAGATATAACCAAGATGTCGGAGATGGAATTCAGGGAGCAATTGT
Source organism: Phoca vitulina (assembly GCF_004348235.1). NCBI lineage: Eukaryota > Metazoa > Chordata > Mammalia > Carnivora > Phocidae > Phoca > Phoca vitulina. The sequence goes on from NW_022589714.1 coordinate 5,500,144, forward strand.
GAAGACAATGGCTAGAATGGAGAAATCAATTAATGGCAACATGGAGTCTCTAAGGGCAGAAATGAAAGCTGAATTGGCAGAACTTAAAAATGCTATCAATGAGATCCAATCCAATCTAGATAATCTAACAGCTAGGGTAACTGAGGCAGAAGAACGAATAAGCGACCTGGAAGGCAATATAATTGATAAAAAGGGAAAAGAGGAGGCCAGGGAAAAACAACTCAGAAGCCATGAAAATAGAATCAGAGAAATAAGTGACACCATGAAGCGTTCCAATGTCAGAATAATTGGAATCCCGGAGGGAGTGGAGAGAGAGAGAGGACTAGAAGATGTATTTGAGCAAATCGTAGCTGAGAACTTCCCTAATCTGGGGAATGAAACAAACATTCGCATCCTAGAGGCAGAGAGGACCCCTCCTAAGATCAAGGAAAACAGGCCAACACCCCGGCATGTAATAGTAAAATTTACAAATCTTAGAACCAAGAAAACCATCTTAAGGGCAGTTAGGGGGAAGAGATTCCTTACATACAGAGGGAGGAACATCAGAATAACGTCAGACCTATCCACAGAGACCTAGCAAGCCAGAAAGGCCTGGCAGACATATTCAGGGTACTAAATGAGAAGAACATGCATCCAAGAATACTTAATCCGGCAAGGCTTTCATTTAGAACGTATGGAGAGATGCAGAGCTTCCACAACTGGCAGAAACTGAAAGAATATGTGACCACTAAGCCGGCCCTGCAAAAAATATTAAGGAGGGTTCTATAAAAGGAGAAAGACCCCAAGAGTGGTATACAGCAGAAATTTACAGGGACAATCTATAAAAACAATGTCTTCACAGACAACATAATGACAATTAATTCACATCTTTCTTTTTTTAAAATTTTTTATTGTTATGTTAATCACCATACATTACATCATTAGTTTTAGATGTAGTGTTCCATGATTCATTGTTTGTGCATAACACCCAGTGGTCCATGCAGAACGTGCCCTCTTTAATACCCATCACCAGGCTAACCCATCCTCCCACCCCCCTCCCCTCTACAACCTTCAGTTTGTTTTTCAGAGTCCATCGTCTCTCATGGTTCATCTCCCCCTCCAAATCCACCCCCCTTCATTCTTCCCCTCCTGCTATCTTCTTCTCTTTTTTTCTTAACATATATTACATTATTTGTTTCAGAGGTACAGATCTGAGATTCAACAGTCTTGCACAATTTACAGCGCTTACCAGAGCACATACCCTCCCCAGTGTCTATCACCCAGTCACCCCATCCCTGCCATCTCTCCCCCGTTTCGCCACTGTTTGATTTGTTTCCCTCAGCATAATACCCTCCAGTTCCATCCACATCCATGATACATGTCTTTCTCTGTTTGACTTATTTCGCTCAGCATAATACCCTCCAGTTCCATCCATGAGATCTTGCCATTGCAAATGGCAAGATCTCATTCCTTTTGATGGCTGCATAATATTCCATTGTATATATATACCACCTCTTCTTTATCCATTCATCTGTCCATGGACATCTGGGCTCTTTCCACAGTTTGGCTATTGTGGACATTGCTGCTATAAACATTGGGGTGCATGTACCCCTTCAGATCCCTACATTTGTATCTTTGAGGTAAATACCCAGTAGTGCAATTGCTCGATCGTATGGTAGCTCTATTTTCAACTTTTTGAGGAACCTCCATACTGTTTTCCAGAGTGGCTGTACCAGCTTGCATTCCCACCAACAGTGTAGGAGGGTTCCCCTTTCTCCGCATCCCCGCCAACATCTGTCACTTCCTGACTTGTTAATTTTAGCCATTCTGACTCTCAACATGAATGGCCTAAATGCTCCCATAAAACGGCACAGGGTTGCAGATTGGATAAAAAGACAGGACCCATCCATATGCTGCCTACAAGAGACTCATTTTGAACCTAAAGATACATCCAGACTGAAAGTGAAGGGATGGAGATCCATCTTCCATGCCAGCGGACCTCAAAAGAAAGCTGGGGTAGCAATTCTTATATCAGACAAACTAGATTTTAAACTAAAGTCTGTGATTAGAGACACAGAAGGACACTCTATCATTCTTAAAGGGTCTATCCAACAAGAAGATCTAACAATTGTAAATATCTATGCCCCAACATGGGAGCAGCCATCTACATAACCCAACTGTTAAGCAAAATAAAGAGTCATATTGATAACAATACGTTAATTGTAGGAGACCTCAATACTCCACTCTCAGCAATGGACAGATCATCTAAGCAGAAAATGAACAAGGAAACAAGAGCTTTGAATGATACACTGGACCAGATGGACCTTATAGATATTTACAGAACATTCCACCCTAAAACAACAGAATACTCATTCTTCTCGAGCGCACATGGAACTTTCTCCAGAATAGACCACATACTGGGTCACAAATCAGGTCTCAACCAATACCGAAAGATTGAGATTATTCCCTGCATATTCTCAGACCACAATGCTTTAAAACTGGAATTCAATCACAAGAAAAAGTTTGGCAGAAATTCAAACACTTGGAAGCTAAAGACCACTCTGCTCAAGAATCTTTGGGTCAACCAAGAAATCAAAGAAGAACTTAAACAATTCATGGAAATCAATGAGAATGAAAACACATCAGTCCAAAACCTATGGGATACTACAAAGGCGGTCCTAAGGGGGAAATACATAGCCATCCAAGCCTCACTCAAAAAAATAGAAAAATCCCGAATTCACCAACTAACTCTACACCTTAAAGAACTAGAGAAAAAGCAACAAATGATGCCTAAGCCACGCATTAGAAGAGAAATAATTAAAATTAGAGCAGAAATCAATGAATTAGAAACCAAACACAATAGATCAGATCAATGAAACTAGAAGTTGGTTCTTTGAAAGAATTAATAAGATCGATAAACCACTGGCCAGACTTATCCAAAAGAAAAGAGAAAGGACCCAAATTAATAAAATTATGAATGAAAGGGGAGAGATCACAATTAACACCAAGGAAATAGAAACAATTATTAGAAATTATTATCAACAACTATATGCCAATAAACTGAGCGATCTGGATGAAATGGAGGCCTTCCTGGAAACCTATAAGCTGCCAAGACTGAAACAGGAAGAAATTGAGGCCAGCATTACCTTAACCCCCAAACCAGGCAAAGACCCCATCAAAAAGGAGAATCAGACCGATATCCCTGATGAATATGGATTCCAAAATCCTCAACAAAATCCTAGCTAATAGGATCCAACAATACATTAAAAGGATCATCCACCACGACCAAGTGGGATTTATCCCCGGCATGCAAGGGTGGTTCAACATTCGCAAATCAATCAATGTGACAGAACACATTAATAAGAGGAGGGAGAAGAACCATATGGTCCTCTCAATTGATGCAGAAAAAGCATTGGACAAAATACAACATCCTTTCCTGATTAAAACTCTTCAGAGTATAGGGATAGAGGGAACATTCCTCAAGTTCATAAAATCCATCTATGAAAAACCCACAGCGAATATCATCCTCAATGGGGAAAAGCTGAGAGCCTTTCCCTTAAGATCAGGAACACGTCAAGGATGCCCACTCTCGCCACTATTGTTCAACATAGTACTAGAAGTCCTAGCAACAGCAATCAGACAACAAAAAGAAATAAAAGGTATTCACATTGGCAAAGAAGTCAAACTCTCTCTTTTCGCAGATGACATGATACTTTACGTGGAAAACCCAAAAGACTCCACCCCCAAATTACTAGAGCTCATCCAGCAATTCAGTAATGTGGCAGGATACAAATTCAATGCATAGAAATCAGTTGCTTTCTTATAAACTAACAATGCAACTGTAGAAAGAGAAATTAGAGAAACAACTCCATTTACAATAGCACCAAAAACCATAAGATACCTCGGAATAAACCTAACCAAAGAGGTAAAGGATCTATAGTCTAGGAACTACAAAACACTCATGAAAGAAATTGAAGAAGACACAAAAAGATGGAAAAACATTCCATGCTCATGGATCAGAAGAATAAACATTGTTAAAATGTCTATGCTACCCAGAGCAATCTATACCTTCAATGCCATCCCGATCAAAATTCCAATGACATGTTTCAAAGTGCTGGAACAAACAATCCTAAAATTTGTATGGAATCAGAAAAGACCCCGAATCGCCAAGGAAATGTTGAAAAAGAAAAACAAAGCTGGGGGCATCACGTTGCCCGATTTCAAGCTATACTACAAAGCTGTGATCACCAAGACAGCATGGTACTGGCACAAAAACAGACATACAGAGCAATGGAACAGAATAGAGAACCCAGATATGGACCCTCAACTCTATGGTCAAATAATCTTTTTTTTTTTTTTTTTAAATTTTATTTATTTGACAGAGAGACACAGCGAGAGAGGGAACACAAGCAGGGTGGGTGGGAGAGGGAGAAGCAGGCTCCCCGCCGAGCAGGGAGCCCGATGCGGGGCTCGATCCCAGGACCCTGGGACCATGACCTGAGCCGAAGGCAGACGTTTAACGACTGAGCCACCCAGGCGCCCCGGTCAAATAATCTTTGACAAAGCAGGAAAAAACATGCAATGGAAAAAAAGTCTCTTCAATAAATGGTGCTGGGAAAATTGGACAAACACATGCAGAAGAATGAAACTTGACCATTCTCTAACACCACTCACAAAGATAAACTCAAAGTGGATGAAAGACCTCAATGTGAGACAGGAATCCATCCAAATCCTAGAGGAGAACATAGGCAGTAACCTCTTTGACATTGCCCACAGCAACTTCTTTCAAGATACATCTCCAAAAGCTAGTGAAACAAAAGCAAAAATGAGCTTTTGGGACTTCATCAAGATAAAAAGCTTCTGAACAGCAAAGGAAACAGTCAACAAAACAAAGAGGCAACCCACAGAATGGGAGAAGATATTTGCAAATGACACTACAGATAAAGGGCTGGTATCCAAGATCTAGAAAGAACTTCTCAAACTCAACACCCAAAAAACAAATAATCAAGTCAAAAAGTGGGCAGAAGATATAAAAAGACACTTCTCTGAAGAAGACATACAAATGGCTAACAGACCCATGAAAAAATGTTCATCATCATTAGCCATCAGGGAAATCCAAATCAAAACCACACTGAGATACCACCTTACACCAGTTAGAATGGCAAAAATGGACAGGGAAAGAAACAAATGTTGGAGAGGTTGTGGAGAAAGGGGAACCCTCTTACACTGTTGGTGGGAATGCAAGTTGGTACAGCCACTTTGGAAAACAGTGTGGACGTTTCTCAAAAATTTAAAAATAGAGCTACCCTATGACCCAGCAATTGGAGTACTGGGTATTTACCCCAAAGACACAGATGTAGTGAAAAGAAGGGCCATATGCACCCCAATGTTCATAGCAGCAATGTCCGCAATAGCCAAACTGTGGAAAGAGCCGAGATGCCCTTCAACAGATGAATGGATAAAGAAGATGTGGTCCACATATACAATGGAATATTACTCAGCCATCAGAAAGGATGAATACCCAACTTTTACATCAACATGGATGGGACTGGAAGAGATTATGCTAAGTGAAATAAGTCAAGCAAAGAAAGTCAATTATCATAGGGTTTCACTTATTTGTGGAACATAAGGAATAGCATGGAGGACATTAGGAGAAGGAAGGGAAAAATGGGGAGGGGGAATTGGAGGGACAGATGAACCATGAGAGACTATGGACTCTGAGAAACAAACAGGGTTTTAGAGGGGAGGGGGGAGGGGGGATTGGTTAGCCCGGTGATGGGTATTAAGGAGGGCACGTACTGCATGGAGCACTGGGTGTTATACGAAAACAATGGATCGTGGATCACCACATCAAAAACCAATGATGTATTGTATGGTGACTAACATAACATAATAAAATTTTAAAAAATAAAAATAAAAAAATAAAAATGACTTTTTGCTTACTTACAATTTGTAAGGATAGAATTCCCCAAGGTCTCTCTCAGCATAGGTAACAGACCTTGATTTATTCATGTTTGAATCTATCAAGTGAGCTATAATATTTACAGAAAAAAGAGAATGAGATCGCTTTGTCTGAGAGTATACATGCCATGGTAATAAGGCAAAACACTCTCAGGGAGCTAGATATTGGGAATTATTTCATAATGACTCTACTGTGAACATTTACAGGCAAAGTCTCTATCCTGAACTTAATGGTGGAACTGAAGTGAAATGGAAAATAATGTTATTAAATTATAAAGCCTTATTAAAATTATTTTGTTCTTGATTGAGTTCCATAAATTATGTCCACCTTTATATCAGGATTCAGTTGCATAAAACAAAGTCCACTTAAGCCAGTTTAAGTAGAAAGGGATTCAGAACTGAGCAATAAACAGCTTATATATCTCTGGGAAGGCTGAAGAAATAGACTTTAGATTGAATATTCACCCCTCAGAGCCACACCATAGAACAGGTCCACCAAAGAGCTGCTCCCTCTTCTAGAGTCAGGAAGCCTCTGGCTCCAAACCATATCCCAGTTGCCATGATCACAAAATCATGTCATCAAAGGATTCAGTGCAGCTGCTGCCAGTTCCTGAATTAACTGTGCCCACTGTGATCCATAGATGCACAAAGGACGCCGTGTCCTGTGTTGTGACACCCACACAGCTGGTAGCTGGACACTGAGACCTCTGCTAAAGTGTTAGAAAAATAAAAAACCTTAGAAAAATAAAAAACCTCACAATTGGGCTTGGCCATAGAAATACTAAAAGCCTAAATGCTAAATACTACCTACCAAAAGAGATGGACCTTCCAGCTCACTTCCGCCTTCCAAATCCCATCTAACCAGTCAAGCCCAAACCACATGCCTTACAGTAAGTGCAAGAGAATCTCTGTAAGGTAGCTTCTGGCTTTCTAGTCTCTGCAGGTCTGGAGGCACACCAGAAGGAGGGTGGAATGGCTATGAAGCACCGATTTTCCATATTCACGATGATGCTATTCTGGCTAAAACAGTTGTTAGAATTCTAAGCAGGTGGTATAAGGCCCCATCTTAAAACACGGTCTCAGGTCTGGAAGGGATTTTAATGACCACCAGTCCATCTCCTTCAGTTAACAAACTGAGAACCAGAGATCATGATAGTTTTCTTAATATCACACAGCTAATTAGTGGCAGAACCAAGAAGAGACATCGTATTGTCTGACTCAGTCTAGTCCTCTTTTCATCTCCCCAGGTCTACCTCAAGATATTACAAATAGTAAAGAGTATGGCAATAACACTTCAATGTCAGATTTGGCCACATATAAAATATGTGTAGGTAAATAATACACTGTGAAGGCAATTGGAAATACACCTTTTTCCAGGATTTACATGGGATATTAAGTATTTATTGAGTGTCTCCTATATATCAGACACTGTACTAGGTATTGGAGAAATGATGGTGACCAAAACAAATATGAGATATGTCTAGCAAAGGAAATAGGCAATTTAACAATTGTCAACAATAAAGGGCAATGAATACAATGAAAGGAGAACTAGAGAGAGTTACAGACAAATAAAACAGAAGAATTCACCTAGTCTAGGTTTCGGGGAGGACTTTCTGGGAGAGAAAATGATATATAGTTGAGGTCTGCAGGGTAAGGAGGAGTTACACAGATGACAAGAGCTGGTCATAAAAGAAGAGGGAATGTCACCTATCATCTCTTTGAGGTAAAAGAAACTCAGAAACTGAGAGCAGCTGGGGTGCCTGGGTGGCTCAGTCGGAAGGAAGGAAGGAGGGAAGGAAAGAAGGAAGGAAGAAAGAAAGAGAGAGAGAGAAAGGAAGGAAGGAAGAAAGAAAGAGAGAGAGGAAGGAAGGAAGGAAGAAAGAAAGAGAGAGAGAGAAAGGAAGGAAGGAAGGAAAAGAGAGAGAGGAAGGAATGAAGGAAGGAAGGAAGGAAGGAAGGAAGAAAGAAAGAAAGAGAGAAAGGAAGGAAGGAAGGAAGAGAGAGGAAGGAAGGAAGAAAAAGAAAGAAAAAGAAAGAAAGAAAGAAAGAAAGAAAGAAAGAAAGAAAGAAAGAAA
>NW_022589714.1:5508168-5662252 GCF_004348235.1 Phoca vitulina
AAAGAAAGAAAGAAAGAAAGAAAGAAAGAAAGAAAGAAAGAAAGAAAAACTGAGAGCAGCTCAATACTTTTAAGCCACATGGAAAACTGAGCTTTATCCTAAGGCAGTGTTTCCCCAATTCCAGTCATTCACATTCCCAATTCATCTATTTTGCCTTGTCCTCATATTAGTTTCCTAGGGCTGCCTTAACAAAGTACCACAACTGGGTGGCTTAAAACAACAGAAATTTATTCTCTTGTTCTGGAGGCTAGAAGTCAGAAAGCTGTTGGCAGGGCCATGGTCCCTCTGAAGGCTCTTGTGGAGGATCCTTCCTTGACTCTTCCTAGCTTTTGAGGTCATATTCTGAGATTCTGAGAAGGACATGAATTTGGGGGGGGGGGGGAGACACTATCCAGCACCATACAACCATCTATGTCATTAGTTACTTAATACTTTTTTTAAATCAACTCACTTTAACTCAATTCCTAAGCAATAATATCCATTAAATTATATGTCTAAAAAGCTGATGGTATTTATTTCATACACAACAAAATAAGATTATGAAAACTAAAAAATCTTTGCCATGTACTAATATGATATCTGTAACTTCAGGAAAAACTGCCCAAAAAGATAGCTTAAGAGAAACCCTTAAGATAAAGCCCTCAGCTATTTTTACCTATAAATAGATACTGGAGAGTTATATAATCTTGTCTTTGTGATGTATCCTAATCACTGGTTCCCAACTGCGGACATAATTAAAAACCATTCCCAGGTCAATTAAATCAGACCCTCTGAGACTAAGTTTAAAAGCTACCGAGGTATCTCAAATCCATAGCCAGGATTAAGAATCAATAAAATTGTGATTCCTTTTAGGAGATTTTTTACTGAATTTATGTGATTGGTTTTAGCAGTGGCCTAAAGAAGAAATTAACAGGAATTAAAAGTTACTTGCTAATTGATTATTTGCTGAGGATAATCCAAGTAGCTGAACTTTCTGCAGATAACAAAAAGTTAGCTAGACATTTATCTATGAAAGCTCATATTATCACAAGGAGCCATATTGAATTTAGGGAGGCATACTAATTTATCCTCTCTATTTTTTAATGTACCCATCCACCTAGAGTTATACTGGTTTGGTAACACATATAAGAATCCAGTTCTCCTATTCAGCTTCTATATTACTACTATATGCCTAAAAGCTATTGTGTGCATACAATATGCTGAGCACCCTTTTAAGAGCAATGCCTGTTTATTATCTAAATATTAAGTATTGTAACAACCCTATGAGGTATTACTTTTATTACCCTCATTTTACAAATAAAGAAACCGACAGCATCAAGGTTCAATGACTTACTCAGGATTGCACAGTTAATGCATACCAGAACTGGATTTCAAACCAAGGCAGTCTGGCTAGGACTGAGTCTACCGAACCTCTGTGCTTTCTCTGCTTGATCTGCAGAGCCACCGCGGCTCCTTCTGCTCCCATTTAAGAGAAACAGCAAACTAGATAGAATCAAAGTAGTCATTTGCTTTTGAGAACACCTGTATTCCTGATGGAATTATAATTAATACTGCATTAACCTCATGGTAAAAGCATTAATTACTGTTGATTTCTATTCTGACAACAAAGATGGACATTTCCAATTATTTCCTGTATTCATTAGCATGTTTCCTAGATGAAAAATGCTTCATCATCTGAGAAGCCTAACCTGAAGTCTACAAAGATATAATAGGCCAAATAATATGGACATATTAAATCTGAATAAAAAACTGCATAATAGCACATTTCCTTGGTTTTTATAACCAAGCTAAATCAAAATATGGTTAAGAACAAAAGAAGACAATAGAAAACAACAATTTCTAGCAATATAAGCCATTAAAAGGAATAATGAATAAAGCTAATTCTTTGCACATACAGCAAAGCATTAACTGACAACCCAAGGTTCTATCAAAACTGTGCAGGCACAGCTAAGTACTGCAGGCCATTTGCATTGAATCAGCTTCCCATTTAAAATATTTCCAGCCACTGGGAAATCACAGGTCATTCTAAATATTGGGTCCTGGTTGCAGTGGCTGCTATCTGCCTACCTTACATTTTTCTCCAGGATTCTTCCCGGGGTTAAAAAAAAAAATGCAACCCCTTCTGCGTTAAAACCTCCTTTTACTGCCTAATTCATTCTTCCTTTCTATTCTAGTATCTCAAATGCTTTATACAAAGGAGAGAAAGTCACCATGACAATTAATAAAATAGCCCTGAATATGAGATGATCACTCCAAAAAGCATGGAAGCGGAGATCAGTTGCTAGATGATACTACCTTTGGTTAGAAGCAGGCATCTAGAAATCAACTGACCACATCCATTTTTTAATATGTGACTAACTAAACTGGTGTATCCATTCTACTCTACTATGTAGGTCCTACAGTAGGGCCACCTGGACTTGAAATCCAGTGCCACCACTTATGAAACATGTGACTTGGAACACTTTATGTTATTCCTCAGCCTCTCATCTGTAAATTAAGGATAATAAAGCTACTTAGTTCATTGGTTATTGTGAGAATGAATTGAGAACTAAAACACATTATGCACTGGCAGATGACAAGTACACAACAATTGTTAGCTTAGTTCTTGGATGACCAACAAACCAAAAATCTTATCGCTTAGATGACTGATGTCTAAGGGCCCTTCATCTTCATTATTCACAATAATTTAAAGAGGTTCTTTCATGCTGTTCCTGATGACCAACCAGATTTAGAAATAACAAAATGGGTTCTGCATCCTTACACTGCTCTTTATTGCATCTAGTTGCTATATGGACATTTTAGTTCCCTGAATGAGCTGTTTTTTTCCTAAGACAAAAGGAGAAGAAAGCTAAGCAACACTGTGGGTTTGTTTTTTACCAAAGTAGACAAAACACTATAAGTTTATGGTGATTGAGAAATGCCTTAACCAACTCTGAGAAAACCACAGTGACAATTAACCTAAGTCTCAGGATGAGCAAACCTTGGTCTCATGGCAACCTGACTGTTGTCCCCCCCACCCGCCATTCCTAGTCATTGGTAGCTAAGGCAAAGATTTCACACCAGTGCATGAACTCTGTGCTCCCATTCTGTATGCAGTCCGCCTTACTGTTACACATAAAGATGGAACAATCACCAACCACTGAGGTAACAAGAGACTGGAATGACAAAAAAAAAAAAGACAGTATAATTATTCCCTGGTATGAACAATAAGTCATTAGAGAGCACATGATTTTGTGACCTAGAATTTAACAGCTACATAGCTAAGAATAGAAGTAAGGCCTACTTACTTCTTTTTTTTTTTAAGGCCTATTTACTTCTATTTCACATTAGTGAGTCACAGAATAATATGACCCACAGCTAAAAGGGACCTTAGAGTTATCAATGGCTCTGTGATAATTCACCAAAATCAACTCACTCATTCACAAACACCAAAGCACCAAAAATATATTTGCAAATCTCTTGTAAAGAGTGGAAATGGTCTTTTTGTTTAGAAAAAGTTATGGGCCACTTTTACATATAAAAATAATTAAAATACACTACACTACACCAAATACAATACAAACAAGGCCCAGGATAATCTGGAAAAGAAAGGTTGAAAGAAAGAGAACAAAACACTACAGTGTGACAAGACAGAGAAATATACAGATTAAAAAAAGAAAGAAAGAAACAAGAAATAACAACAACAACAACAAAGACAGAGAAATATGAGCTCACCATATCTCTTAGGATAAGCACCTATGTGTTCAGAAAAAATACCTTGATAGCCACTGAGAACTGAGGGTAAGAACCCAGGGGAATCCTCAGCCAATCAAAGAGAATTTACTGATTTGCTCTAAAAAATAAAGGTAGAAGAGAAAAAGAAAAAATGTGAGAGGGAGGGGCAGGTACCCTATTTGGAAGATGAAAACTTCATATTAGGATATTTAAATGGAAATCCTGTGCATAGAAGAATATGACAACTCTCCATAAGCCAAAAAAATTTCAATAAAGAGTATTCACCAGGGGTGCCTGGGTGGCTCAGTCGGTTAAGTATCTGCCTTCGGCTCAAGTCATGACCCCAGGGTCCTGGGATGGAGCCCTACATCGGGCTCCCTGCTCAGTGGGGAGCCTGCTTTTCCCTCTCCCTCTGCTGCTCCCCCTGCTTGTGCTCTCTCTCTCTGTGTGTCAAATAAATAAATAAATAATCTTTAAAAAAAAAAGAGAGTGTTTACTAAAAAATCACAAAGCTTTTCATAACTGGAGTTCATCTGGAAATCAGTAAAGGGGGCAAGTTCTGCGTCCTGCCTTATAGAGTCAATAGCTAAGTGTAAAGTAGGGGGAATTTTTAATTTACACATGGAATAGTGGGAGACAGAGATTAGGGTACCTGGAACTGGAAGAAGAAGAGGAAAATTTGCAGAGAGAAAGTGGGAGAGACCCAATAAAAATGAGAAATATCCATCCTAGATGGCCAAGGATCTTTTAACAACAGTAATATTTATAATCCAATGTTAGTGTTGTTCATGTTCTGTGAATCTATCTCATTCAATTACTCCAAAACCTTCATTAACTTTAGGTTATAGCAATGTAGCTTATGTCTGACGTACTTCCTGCCAATAGCAATTATTGAAACATAATTGTTTTGGACAAAATATGAAACAACTTTCTAAAGCCACTAGAGAGCAATGAAAAGCAGGCAAGATAAGGAGATAAGAACCTTGAAAGAAGGGAAGCACCCTAGTCATATCTACATTTAACAGATTTTTCCATTTACAGTGCTCTGTAATCACCACTAACAGTACTTCCCAGGTGCACAGGAACGGAGCCCAAACAGAAAGGAGAGGTCCCCAGGGAGTCAGAGGTCAATGTTTGGGGCTAGCAGAATGGTGGAAAATTGGAAGAGTAATCCCAAAAGGAGAATTACAGAAGGAAGAATCATAAAAACCTACAGAAGGGAAAGTTCCAATGCCCTCGAGTTGTTACTGACTTCTGAACTAACATGCAAAGAGCAGAGCCCTTAGGAATCCAGCAGAAAGCAGCAGCCGTGCAAGAATAAGAAGTGAGTAGAGATTTCAGTAGCTGTGTAGTAGCATGAATACAGCAATTAAGATCAGGTCCCACATTCCTACTAAAAGGTCAAAGGATCTACACATTAGAATTAAAGGCCATATCCCAGAACTAAGGACTGAACCTTTAGACAAAGGACAAAACCAAAATAAACCCACCCAACAAAGTTTAGAACAAGCCTCCATAGGATCAGGCTAATCAGCCAACATTCTTCAGAAGGAGATAATCAAGTTTCTACACTATCATCCACAATATTCAATATATAAAATAAGTTAATAGACATGCCATAATGTAACATAGGCAATAGAATAAGATAGTTAGATGATCTAGAGGGTGGAATTCTCAGCCAAAGATTTTTAAATAACTTTATAAATATTTTTTAATTGACAGAAAAGAAAGCATATGAGTGAATAATTTCAAAAGAAATGTGGAGATTTTTTTAAAAGAATTGAATTGCATTTCTACAACTAAAAAAATATCTAAAATGTTTTAAGTTATAGGATAACAGCAAGTTGAATACAGCAAAAAAAAAAAAAAAAAAACCAGTGAACTTGAAGACAAGTCAATAGAATAAGAAAAAAGAAGGCTGAAGAAAATTTTGAGGAATGATTATTTTCGGTATGAAATTATATACCCATAAAAATTGTAAAATAATTGTGGGAGTAGAGTAGAACATTTTTAGACCTACAAGATCCCAAAATCTAACCATCCACACACTTCAAAGCTACAGAAGAAGCCATAAAAAGGAAAACAAGCGGCAGAACTCTCTTGAGTGTTTGAAGGATAAGGAAGGGAGAAGAACTAAATTCTCATTTTCCATGGAGGGTAGTCAATGAATAATGCCTGAAATTGAAAACTCAAGAAGTAATAGTGTAAGCATGTGTTTTTGAGCTATGGATAGTACCAAAATAATGAGCCAAAAGAGTTCAAAGTAGTTGCCTCTGGAAGAAGAACTTTGGGTCAGGAAGGTGAAGCATTCAGAGATCTGCTCTTTTTCATAAGTGTCGGAGAATACTTGACTCTTTAAATAATAAGACTGTTTAACCTTGATTAAAATAAAAACTGAATTTTTTAAAATGTTAAGAGATATATAATATCTGAGTAAGCAAAGAAGAGCAAAATTGGGACTTAGCCATAAAATAAAAAATGATTCTTCCATTAAAAAAAAATGGGGGAGGAGGGATTTTTTTAAATCTAGGGATTAGGTGAGATACCACCTCACACCAGTCAGAATGGCTAAAATTAACAAGTCAGGAAATGACAGATGTTGGCGGGGATGCGGAGAAAGGGGAACCCTCCTACACTGTTGGTGGGAATGCAAGCTGGTGCAGCCACTCTGGAAAACAGTGTGGAGGTTCCTCAAAAAGTTGAAAATAGAGCTACCATATGATCCAGCAATTGCACTCCTGGGTATTTACCCCAAAGATACAAAAGTAGGGACCCGAAAGGGTACGTGCACCCTGATGTTTATAGCAGCAATGTCCACAATAGCCAAACTGTGGAAAGAGCCAAGATGTCCATCAACAGATGAATGGATAAAGAAGATGTGGTATATATATACAATGGAATATTATGCAGCCATCAAAAGGAATGAGATCTTGCCATTTGCAACGACATGGATGGAACTGGAGGGTATTATGCTGAGCGAAATAAGTCAAACAGAGAAAGACATGTATCATATGACCTCACTGATATGAGGAATTCTTAATCTCAGGAAACAAACTGAGGATTGCTGGAGTGGGGGGTGGGGTGGGAGGGATGGGGTGACTGGGTGATGGACAGTGGGGAGGGTATGTGTTCTGGTAAGCGCTGTGAATTGTGCAAGACTGTTGAATCTCAGATCTGTACCTCTGAAACAAACAATGCAATATATGTTAAGAAAAAAAAAAAAGAAGAAGAATGTAGCAGGAGGGGAAGAATGAAGGGGGGGAAATCGAAGGGGGAGAAGAACCATGAGAGATGATGGACTCTGAAAAACAAACTGAGGGTTCTAGAGGGGAGGGGGGTGGGAGGATGGGTTAGCCTGGTGATGGGTATTGAGGAGGGCACGTTCTGCATGGAGCACTGGGTGTTATGCACAAACAATGAATCATGGAACACTATATCTAAAACTAATGATGTAATGTATGGTGATTAACATAACAATAAAAAAATTTTAAAAAAAAAGGATATGGTTTCTAATTTTCACTTGAAAATTTTTCATAATGAGATTGACTTATTCAAGGGAGCTTATAAGAATTATTTTTAAAAAGTAATTTAATTCATAGAAATTTGGGGGAAAAAGAGAAATAATTATGAAATCAAAGAGCAAGAAGATGTAATAATCCCAAATGGTTGGGAATCTTACTGTATTTTAGGGAAGGAAAAATGTAAAAGCATTTTCCTTTAGACTGCAATTAAAAAACTGTTAAAAAAAAAAAAGAGCATAAACAAATTATCTCCTGAAAAAGACATAAAATACTCATGGTAATGAATGCCATGGTCTATTGTGAAGGGAGCTGTTTTCAGGTGACCTTGGGTTGACAGATGTATTACCAAACTCAATGCTTCTACAGAGTGGTTAAATGAAATAGAATGTATTACATTCTCTGCAAGCATTTCCGACCCAAATCAACTTTCTGATGTACTTCAGAGATTTAACTATGATCATATAATTATCCCAAGAAAAGTACAGAACTCTCTGTGCATTATCTATTTGTAAAGATGTTTACTCTTATTCTCTTATATTAAAAAAGTTTAGGTGATCAACATAACAATAAAAAAATTTTTTTAAAAGTTTAATTAAGAGATTATAACTACTGTATAAATAATGCTGTAGTTTTTAATATGAGGATAATGTAGAAAACAGAAAAAAACATTGTTTTGTTTTGTTTTAGTTGGAGAGGTAAAAGAAGATGGTAAAAGGAGGAAAAGGAACTGGCATTTATTGAGTGCCAATCATGTTTATGGACATCATATGGACAATTTTTATAAGTAGATATTTGTTTATTTCAGTTTCCCTGGAAAACAGAACCAGAGGCAAATATTGAGAGTTAATATTTTTTGGAGAGGGTTAATTTCAGGAAAGCAAGGATGAGAAAAAGGGAAATGAGATAAGGAGATAGAAAGCAGTGTAAGATATTACTGACATGTAATTATTGTTGCCTTGAATATTGACTTTAGAACCGAACCTCATGCAAATGACTAGTGCTATGTATGCCAGCTTCCATGCTATCTGTCCTCGAAGGTATATAAAGCTGACTCTTTCCTGTGGGTTCTTCATGAACTCTATGGAAGCCCCTAGACATCTCCTCCCAGTATTATTCCTGGTATGTGGGAAATGCCCTTCTCAGGCCAGCCACACCCCACCCACCTCACCTCTTGTTTTCTGTCAGTCCACTGTGTTGACATGTTCAATGAGAGCTTAGTCACATGGTCATACAAAGTTGCAAGGGAGGCTACAAAATATAGTCTTTATTTTGGGCATCTGGGAGACCACCTAAGAGTAGAGGGTTCTATTACTATAGAAGAAGGGGAAGAACACAGATTGGTTCTCTCTGCCATATGCTCCAACTCCTCTTATATGGCAAATATTACCTTGATACCAGAATCTACAAGGACATTGGGAGTAAATATATACCAAAAATCCTTGAAAAAGATACCAAATCAAATCAAGCAATGAGTAAATATGTATTATATATTTTGTCCAACTATTTATTCCAGGAATGCAAGGTTGGCTCAATATGAGAAAAATCTATTGATATAATTCATCACCCAAGCAGATTAAAGAAGAAAAATCATTTGATTATCTCAGATGATGCAAAACAATTTGATGAATTCAACCAAATTCATGATAATTTTTTTTTTAGTAAACAAGAAAGGGAAGGGTAATTTCTTTCCCTTTCCCATGTAGGTGGTTCTCTTAGACAGGAGCCAGAATGTCTTGAAGCCAGCAGCTCTCTCACTGTGGCTCACATCTGGGTCTTTGGAAGCACTCACAAATCCCAATATAACAACAACTCTCTTGGACCTGCCACCAGTGTAAGTAGCAGGACTGTCTCTCCCCTCTACATGTTCTAGATGGGGGTCAATTATGACACAACTATTCCCCAAACAGCAAGGACTATATACAAAGCTCTCTGGGTAATCTTCATGGAAACCCAATTCAAGCTTGACATGAGGGCCACTCCTATACCTCACTCCTGGGAGAGAGGGAGACTCACAGCTTAACTTTATCTAAGTAAAAGCTATCCATGAAGGATACCCCTCTCCATATTCTTGATCCCTTTTCATATATGGCTGAGGCGGTACAACAGTCTTAGAATTGACTTTTACCCAATTTCTTTGAAAATACTTCCTTTTTATCTATTACCTGAAGTTGGTATGCAGCATTTATTGTGTTATAGTGTCTGGGTTATGACTTCAATTGTAATATCCTAACATAGTTTTAATATTGAAATGTTCAGTGTGATGTTTGATATACATTTTTATAGATATCTTTTATCAGATTAAGAAATTACCCTTCCCTTTCTTGTGTAAGGTTAGAATTGTCTATTTTCAGTTTTGATAGTTTTACCCATAAAATAATCCAGGCCTCGTGTTTTCTTTTCAGGAGGATTTTCAGCTACTGATTATAGTCAAAGGTTCATTAAGATGCTCTATTTCTTCTTCAGTCACTTTAAGTAATTTATTCTCTTTTTAGGAATTTGTCCTTTTTACCCAAGCTTTCAAACATATTGTCTGAGACTCTTATTATGGTAAGAAATAGTAAATTTCAAAGGTCTTGGGGAAGGGTTTCTGAATAAAAAAAAATATTTTTCCCAACTGCTATTCTTGGCCTTGTTAATATTGAGTTTATAAAGTGGAAAATAATAGAATTATCCTTAGTCCAGTGCTCGTATGGCCACTTGTATTTGAAGTGAAACACCTGACCACTAAGACAGGGCAGTGGTGGGATTCTGTGTGTGTTGCTCCCCTAACTGAGTCAGTATTTAGGGGTGAGATTACTCCCTCACAAAGATCACTGCTGCCCGGGCAGAAATTTGATGAGCCAGCATCATGACAGCAGTGTAATCTTGTGTGCCAGACAACACAGGGCCCCTCCTAGAGGAGCAAGGGCAGCGGGGAACTGCCCAGATCTCTGTTTTGTCTGTGAAAGATTGACCCTAGAGACTGAGATGTGTTTGACCCTAAACTTGTAGTTCATCAAGATTACATATGGAGTAGGAGGCATATCTGAAATTATTAGCCTCCATATCTACCAAAAGAAATTTAGAGACTTAACAATACAGGACCCTGATCATTTTTGACTGCCACACTGTTGGTTAAATCATCAAAAAGGCTAGGTGATTTGACCACTATCCTACAGCTAATCCATGATAACTAACCAGAACTCTATTCTCCGTGACTCTAAGTCTGGTCAATTTTCTACTTTACCACTTGATCTCCTTGCAAAGAGTACATACCCAGTAATATACTTACACTGACTCCTGCAAAATGATTTCTATAGATAATGCCAATAATTGATAGCCTTATTCTAATTGATTCAACTGACCCCAAAACTCTTTAATGTCATGCATTTGAAAAATAAAAAAGACACATTCATTGGGTGCCAAACCAAAAGGAAAAAAAAAAAAACAGACAGCAGCCCCACATCCACCCTACTCCTGCCACCTTCATGGAAGATTGTCACAAGTCTGGGTATATTTTCACTTGGAGCATGATATTAATGTTTCCTCCTGAACCATGGTTAAACTGAAAAATTTCCCATTTTTCTCATCCTAGAGAGAAAAGGGCAGAGCTGAGTCTCAGCATACAGTCCCATTAGGCTGGATAGAAGAGCCAGGGCAGCAGCCTCAGTCTGTAGCAAGATTTCTAACTTGTAGAGTAAAACTCCTAACTTTTGTTCATCAAAACTAAGACAGTTTTCACAGGACCTCAAACCTAAAAGCACCTACAAGAAAATGACAATAAAAAGAGAGTCGTTCTCATTGATTTGTGTCCTTCTAATTCAGAGAAAAAGGAGTTCTAAGTATGGTTGATCACCTAACAAGGAAAACAGCTTTAAGAAGATTTTTCTCTTGGATCTTATTGAACAATACAAACTTTGATATTTGAGCATACTTACAATCTAAACTCCTAACGTTACTACGGCCTAGTTTTTGCTTTTGAACAGTTGCCAAATCTTTTGCAGAGGAAAGTTCCCAAACATTAGCTGAATCTTGTCTTAACTCTTTCATTCCAACCTTAAAGAAAGACTATCACAAACAGAACTTTAAGAACTATCTACCACTATCACAGTCTTAAGGGGGAGAAAAATCAATAGTAACCTCAAAACTATCTTTTATCTATTTGTTTACTGGATGTTTTGTGGCCTGTTGGTTTGTTGTTGTTGTTTGCTTTGGTATTTTTGTTTGTTTTGCTTTTGTACTTCTTTTACATTACATCTCCATCCTGTTAAGCGGCAATAACTACTTACTGATGTACGTGCTCTAGGTCTCCAAACCACGTGTTGATCACTCTTTATTGCATTTTGTTATATGAAAGCTTCTCAATATAAATAGCTTTGTTTTATGTTTATTTTATTTGGTTATTTCTACAGACTTTCAGTTTCTTACAATCCTGAATTTCACCTGACTTGAAAATAAGACCATGGAAATCTGACTGTCCTTTTACTGGGCTTATATAACAGACACATCATACGAAGATTGAGAGATGTTCAGCAAGACCTGGCTATCCTTAGTGGTTCTACAGTCTTACAGGAGGGCTGGACATAAAAGCCCAGGGAAACAACAGCTTAAAGAATGGCTCTTGGACAAGCTTGAGGAATCAGGAAATATTTTATGTAAATCTTTCCTACACCATCAACTTGGTTCAACTAGGAACCGCATGCCATGGATTATAAAAGAAAATAAACGGCAATGGTCATCCATCTCCTTATTTTCCTTCCCCTTGTTCCATGACAGGCAGGATGCTTTTGTTTTCTAGGCATTCTCTGCCAGGATAATTGGAGTGGATGACAAATGTAGTATTAATGACCCAACTTCTTTGGACCATGAAGTGGCTGCCCTGGAGCTGCTCTGCAAACTTGTTTTCTTCGCTCGGTTTTCTATGAGGATTTGGTCTTAAGGAATCAGACAAAAAAGCAAAACATGCCCAGCAAAAGCCTATCCTACAGCTAGCACTCTGCCCTTTTCTAATGCCACTTCCTTTCCTCTCCTATACATTGAGGGTAGACCTGCTCCCCAAATTCAAACTGTTTCATCAGAAACAAAGTTTTAATCTTACCTTGGCTTCTTTCTGCCTAAGACCTAGTCTGGGAAGTGAGGGTTATAACAACCTCAATTTCTTTATCTTATGTAGGGATTCAGAATATAGCACTTAAGAATCAATATATTCTTATAGACAGGCTTCTGTGACCATACCATGCTTGATATTTAAACCTGAACACAAACTTTACTTCTCTCCTTAGGGGACATGATCATATCAACATTCTTTGAATTATTCCTATACAAATTGCTTTAGGCTTTCCTTTTCTTCATCCTCCAAATGATTCTTGCAAAGAGAATTTTAAGAAATT
Source organism: Phoca vitulina (assembly GCF_004348235.1). Lineage (NCBI taxonomy): Eukaryota > Metazoa > Chordata > Mammalia > Carnivora > Phocidae > Phoca > Phoca vitulina. The sequence goes on from NW_022589714.1 coordinate 5,520,773, forward strand.
TCTTGCTCATTATGATATCCACTATTGACTAAGCTGAATAATGAATGGGTACAGGGGATAATATAAAAATAACTTCTATTTGAATATAGAACACATATAATTTCCAGTAGAATAACAAGTCTCTATCACTACTTATTTAGTTATTGTTCTTAGTTTGGATTGCTTGGATACATATCAACTAATAGGAATGATGTGGGGTTTGTTTTTTTTTTTTATGTATCCACTGGATAAATAGTCAGAAAATTCTAATATATGTTATTTTGCTCTGCAGAAAAATCTTCAATAGAAAAGGATTTTTAAAAGGTGAGAAAAGTTATGAAAGTGAATCTCCTATCCTAATAGAAGTTTGAGATAAATATGCAGAGGGTATTTTTGTTAATAATCCAACTCCTCAGTAAAATTGGTAAGAATATTCTCTGTGAGCTGTCTTCTTACCCTTTAGTAATGTCATCCACGTGAAGTAAGAGATAATTTGGCAGGTGGAAGAGGGAGTAAGGTTAGGCAGTGAACCAACCTAATCCAATCTGAGTGAGGGTAATCTAAACCTGAGTGACGTTTTGGAAGTGACAAAATGTCATGGCAAGGATTTAGGCCTACTATTTACACTAGAACACATCAGATCTCATGAAAGAAATAGTAAAGAAATCTTTGGGGGGGCGCCTGGGTGGCTCAGTCAGTTAAGCATCTAACTCTTGATTTTGGCTCAGGTCATGATTTCAGGATTGTAAGATCAAGCCCTGCATCAGGCTATGCACTGGGTGTGGAGCCTGCTTAAGATTCTCTCTCTCCCTCTCCCTCTGTCCCTCCTCTCTCCTCCTCTCTCTGAAAGAAGAAGAAAGAAAAGAAAGAAAAAGAAAAGGAAAGAAAGAAAGAAAGAAAGAAAGAAAGAAAGAAAGAAAGAAAGAAAGAAAGAAAGAAAGAGAAAGAAAGAAAGAAAGAAAGAAAGAAAGAAACCCTTGGGACTGGGAGTCAAGCCTAGGTAACTAAAGTTAAAACACACAAAAAAAGAAACAAGAAATGGTGTTTCCCAACCTCTTGAGGAGGGTAATTGATAACTGTCCATGAGCCAGGAGAAAGTGAATGTACCTGGGCCTCTGGTTCATAGTTGGTTAGGACAAGTATTATGAGTTCTCTATTGAGTATTTTATAGGTCTACAAATTGAGAATTTGTCTCAATTTCTTCAAGGAAAAGGAATATAAAAACTAAAATACACAAGTACATCGGAAAAGTTTAATAAATAATAACACTGGCTAGAAATAAATACTTCCTCATCATTAAGAACACCTCAAAATTGGTAAGTGTGGTATAGGTTAATATTTTCACAAACTGGGAGCAGTAATAATGGCCATTACCACAGGAAATCTACAATAGACTCTAACACTAGATGTGAAATATTCAGGGAGCCTCAAGAAGAAAGTGGACTTAGGGTTAGGAGGGTGACATGAATTCTATAAAGGAAATAAGTGGGGTCTTATTGAAATTGTTATTTCTAACCAATGGTAAGTGCACTAACGTATATTTAAATGCAATGAGCATGCAATGAAAGGAGAGGTAAGTAGTAACTTCGGTACTTAGAGAAGTCAGGCTCTTACCCTCATCCCCACTGCTCCTGGCACAGCGCAGCCACATGTCTATTCCCTGCAGTGGTTCAGCTAAGTGGCACCTCTACATTCTTGACTTTGGTAATTGATGATTTTATACTAAATAAAGTATTTTAAAATACTAAAAAGATAACATTGGATATAAATTTCATGAGCTACCAGATAAAAGATAAAACATATTACACAATGCAAAAGAGAGCATATAAAGGAAACAAAAGAACATGAAAAACAGAAAACATGCATCAAGATATTAGAAAAAAGGAAAAATATATCAATGAATAATAACAATTTAAGGGCACCTGGGTGGCTCAATCAGTTAAGCATCTGACTCTTGATTTCAGCTCAGGTCAGGATCTCAGGTTCATGAGATCGAGCCCTGCATCAAGCTCCACACTGGGCATGGAGCCTGCTTGGGATTCTCTCTCTCCTTCTCCTTCTGCCCCTACCACCCCCACCCCCCGCACACATGCTCTTTCTCTAAAAAATAATAATAATAACAATTAATTTTTACTATAAATATAAACTTTAAAGTTTGTGATGAAAGTCTCAAACATACATAAAAAACAGAGAAATATAATTTAAAAATCATATAGTCACTACCTAGATTCAGCAATTGATAATACTTTTCCAATTTGCTTCAAATATATATTTTTAGCTGAATCATTTAAAAAATAGTCACAATCATCAATTTATCTCACTCCTAAATACTTCAACATATATAATATTTTGCATATTTTCTTTTTGTTATATATATTTATTTATATGTAATAACTACTTTCTTCTTCTATCTCCTTCCTCTTATTATTTATACAAGTTTATTGGGAAAAATTTTATAATTTAGTCTTTAGGTAACAAAATACTTGGGGAGACTGGGACTGAAATTATGAAGTAATTGGTATAGCCATTGATTAGCACAGTTCCTGTTGGGATGATGTGACTCTTCATTCTGAAAAGGGGGGAAAACATCTTCTCTTATATGATGGATGGCTGCATCGTGTAAGGTGGAAATGTAGAATGTGTTGTGTGGAAGTTCAAATATGTGTAGAGATATGCACATGATGCTAAGGAGTGAAGTTGGTGGACTGAAACAGTTACAACTTTCTGCCTATTAGCTATAATTCCACTCTTCTTTGTCCTGCTCTGTGATACTTCAGTGGGACCCTGTAGACATTTCTCTTTTGACAGATGGTTTTTATGTTAGGTTTACTAATTAAAATCCAACTTCATTTTTCCAAAAAGATGTTATGTAAAATTTCCAATGCCAATTCCTAATAAAATCAAAGGCTCCAAAAAACATGAATTAAATATTTTCTTGAAGTAATAAAAAAATTCTATCTTAAAGCAACATGCTGACATCGTAGTTGATGGTAAAATAAAGCAGGTATTACCATTAGATTCAGGAATGTCATTATTCATCAGCATTTTCCTGGAAGTTCTGTTCAATGATGTGAAGTGAAAAAGAAATAAGAGGTATAATGACATTTATACTTAAATTTAAAAGCAATGTCAATATTTACCTAAAAAACACATGCTGTGGGGCGCCTGGGTGGCTCAGTCGGCTAAGCGGCTGCCTTCGGCTCAGGTCATGATCCTGGGGTCCTGGGATCAAGCCCCACGTCCGGCTCCCTGCTCAGTGGGGAGCCTGCTTCTCCCTCTCCCTCTGCCTGCCACTCTGCCTACTTGTGCTCTCTCTCTCTCTGTCAAATAAATAAATAAAATCTTCAAAAAAAAAAAAACACACATGCTGCACAGCCACGTGTCTATTCTATGCAGTGGATTGAGAAACTGACTAAAAACCAATTTAAAATATTGAGTTTATGTAAAATATCTACAGATTAGATCAATTTAGAAAAAGCAAAAGCTTTTCCTTATATTGTATGAGCAACTTGTACTGAAAAAAATTAATTCACAATATTCATTTTAAAATATGTAGACATACAAGTTGAGAGCCATGAAGGAAAATTTAAGTAAGTAGAAATATAGATCATGTTCTAGAATAGTAAGATATCAAGTCTTATTAAATTAATATTCTGTAAAGATTAAAACAATCTCAATCACTGTCCCATTGGCACTTTTTTAAACATGGAAAAAAATTCTCAAGTCTATCTGAAAGACAAATAAGTGTGATTAACTAAAAATTAGGGAGGAAAGTAATGGGGCAACAAAACCTGCCTTACCATATGTTACAATGTACTTTAAAAGTCATTATAACATGTTGTTGCAGTACAAGAATCAATAGATAATGAAACAGAGTAAGGTGCTCTGGAACAGACTGTATTTTTTGGAAGAAAAAATATATGTATATATATGATAAAGCCTCCCAAACTAGTGAAAAAAATTAATAAATGGTGTTGAGAATATTGGTTATTTTTGGTGAGAGTGAGGGGAATAAATTAGGATTTTACACCTTACACCAAAATAATTTCTGGTTCAAGTTGAGTTAAATGCAAAAGAAATTAAATCAAAGAAAGTTAGAATGAATTATAGTTGGATATTTAACTAATGTCTAGATGGAAAATTATTTTTTCAACATACAAGCAAAGGAAAATATCACAAATTGAATTAAAAATCAAGTGGCATATGAGGAACAAATTTAACACAAAAAGATTAACATCTTCAATACATAAAGAACCCGCAAAAATGAATTAGAAAAATCTTAATACAAAATGAGCAAAAGACATGAGCAGACAAGTCACACACCCAAAAGGAACACAAATCGCTAATAAATACATTCTAAGATATGCAAAGAAATGGATATTAAAACAGAGAAATGATATTTTCCAAATTAAAAATATGACATGTATATGACTGGATAAAACACTGTGGCAATGTCTAAATCCGTTAGCATGAGTATAAATAGGTGCAACTTTTTGAAGGGTAGATTGGACTCCTAAATCAAAGTCTTTAAAAAGTCCCATACTCTTTCCACCAATTATCCCCTTCTTGAAACCTTAAGCAAATAATCAAAGAAGGTATTTTAAACATGGAAAATAATCATAAAAAGGTAAAAAAAATCAGAAATAAACTAAACATCTGAAAATATGAGAATAGCTAAATAAATTATGGACCTCCATAAAATAGAATATAATACAGTCATTAAAATCATAATTTTGAAGAATATTTAAGACAGAAATTTTCAAGACATAATAGTAAGTAAAAGAGAATAAAAACTTTGGAATAAAAATAACTCTGTTTTTTCAAACTCTTCAGATACACACACACCCCGAAAAAAAAAAAGACTGAAAAACTATTTTTTAAAGGTTAACAGACATTACTCTGTATTTTTAGTAGCTTTTAATTTCTTCTTACCCCCTTCAATATTTTCCAGATTTTCTGTGGAAATCCTCTCTTACTTTTAATGGCATAAAAACCGATCACAACCTACTGTGTTGTCATGTGTGAAGGGTGCTGGCATACGCACTATTGAGTCCACATTTGCGGTAAGTGCACTATTAGGTAATTCAAGACCAATTACTCTAAATGACCAACACTGAGGCAAATGCATGGGTTGATCTTAATGATTTTGTTAGCATTTTTTTATGTATCCCTTTTATTTATTTTATTTTATTATATATTTTTTATTTTATTATGTTCTGTTAATCACCATACATTACAGCATTAGTTTTTGATGTAGTGTTCCATAATTCATTGTTTGTGTGTAATACCCAGTGCTCCATTCAGTACGTGCCTTTTAAATAGAAGTAAGTGATGCAAAGTCCACATTTTCAGAACCACTATCTATTGGCAAGACTTTCATTGGATGAGAAAACAGGTTTATGCTTATTTGGGTATAAGTAGAATTAACAGTGAAATAAGAAGAGAAGAAACCAAGCAGTTCCAAAATCATTCAACTGCAAACACCCAATACCTGATTTTGAAAAACTAAGTGGGGTTGGCCGTTGATCTTTCATTAAATGTACTGAGTCTGGGACTCAGAAACTACCACCGCCCCTCTAACTTTGACATGTCATTTCTACAGCTGATTTATCACCGAAGCAAGTCTGACTCTGGCAGTGCTGGGAGCTCTCAGTGTTTCATCTCAGAGGAATGAAAGGCAGCCTGAATATCTGAGGGTCTTTTGGATTACAATTAATTTCAGTGGAGCCAACTTAAGTTTTTGAAAATCAGTGTCATCATAATCTTCCTCTGTTTCCTTACCCTAAAAATAGACAAAGGAGTTTTAAAAGTGTAAATCTAATTTTGTGGTTGTTTTCAAAATTATCAATGCATGACAAAAGCCCAAGAAAGGGTTTTAATACGACGTGAAGACTGTTGGGTACAGACAACTTTGTTAATGAATTCCACTTTACATTCAGAGGTACTGACAAAGGGGATACTTTCAAGGGCTAAGAAAAGGCCAGTAGCCTTTAGAGGTTTACCACTGATTCACTTTTCCAGCATTTTCTGAAAGAAGACCATAAACTGAGTAACAACCAGCAAATAACATTCAAAACTACCTCCACTTTATTCCCCAGTTCTCTGGGAAGAAAATCGTACTAACTCTTCTGAATTTTGAGAAGACTATGCTTCATCACTTAAGAGGAAATCATAAGAATAAGAGAGTAAGAATTGATTTATCACTTTCAAAATTGTATCTGAATGGAAGTAAAAGAGAAAAACGAAATTGGTAGAACAAACAATGTAATTGATTATATTTTCTTATTTTTCACCTAAAGGATAGGTTGTTAATCTTTTACCAGGAATCAAACCCTAATGAGAAACATATTTGTTTAGACTTTTTATAATTTCCAAAATTATTATGCAAAATGTGAAATAAATTTCATCAGTTTTAAGAAAATTATGTAACAGTCTTCATATCTACTATACAGCATCTGGTTTTGCCCATGGCTGTGGCTATCTATCATTCTGACTTTCAGTGAACAACAGGTTTAAGAGTCCGTACAAAAATGATGCTAATTGGGCAGATTTCCTCATGTTTGCAGACTCCAATTTTAATTATTTTACATTATCTCTAAAAAAAAATATTTTTTAGCAGTGAATAATATCAATATTATTAACATACATAAAATATGGTCATAAAATATTATAAATCAAAGTTAACATGTTGTTTGAACACAAGGTATAGTTTACTTTTGATTATAAATTTTAAAAATCTGTTTCCAGGTCAGGACAGAAAAAAAAAAAAAAGAAACAGCATTAACTCAAGAAAAAAATTAGCTCTTCAGTCAGAGCTTAACATAGCTTTTACAACACAAACAATAAAACCCTAGCATGATGAATCAGCGATAGTGCTCAAGGAGAAAAGAGAAAAACAAATACGTCAAGAAAGAGTGAATTTCCATGTTTTGTGATATAAATAACCAATACTTGATGGTAACTCATTATCCAAAAGACAGGAAAAATTCAGTTTTTTACAGAATGTGAAAATGAGATATCAGATATAGTTTTAATTATTAAGTTATTTATCAAAATCCGTATCTGGCTGAACTCATTATGTCTATGAAGAATACCTGATTATTTTTTTAGCCTGACACAATAACTCAAAATCATATCTTTCCTGAATCCTTTCCTTTTCTTTCTACTTTTTTTCAAGTTGTATTGAAGAAGAAAGTAACTGCTCTGAAGTCTGAAACTTGTATACATGGTGGTGAGTATTGGCTACTCCTGTCTTCAGTACAATCTATACACTACAAAGATGTGGGCCTGGGATTTTCCCACTGAGTTGAGGATAGATTTTTACTTTCATTCACATATCGAAAGTATGGATCATTGGGGTTGATTTAAGGAAAACTATAACTGTTAGTATTTCTACTGACATGAACTATATCTTCAAGGTTTATGTTCAGTCCCTTTGCAAACAACAAATAAAAATAAGAGTATCATTCTGGAAGAAGAGGTTTTGTACATTCTGATTGCAAGAATAAAAAGAAGTAAAGAAGGGAGGGAGGGAGGGAAGAAGAGAAAAAGGAAGGGATGAAGAAAGAGAAGGGGTGTGAAAAAGAACACATATGTGCCTCATATTTTTGATGGAGAACTTGATTTGGGGTCAATATTGTAGTTACTACCACAGCAAGTACAGTCATCATTCCAAGGTAAGAAATGTCTGTCTCCACAAAAGACAAGTTCTACGCAACTCAAAATTTCTGCTTGAGTTTTTTGTCTTTTTCTTTACTAATATTGACCACCACTGAAGCCTAAGTAGCTTAACAATGTTTGCTCTGTACAAGGCACTCAAGAATATGTCTTGATTGGGAGGGACTGTCAACCTTTGAAAAGTCAACACTTTATCCAAATTAGTTTTCATATAATCACTTTTTGACTTTGGATCTATGGAAATGAGTAGTGCCTGGGAAAAATGATTGGCACTTATCCTGTGATATTAACCTTCTATAAGTTAGCTGGGACCATTCGGTAACTTTTGGTAAATAAATCCTTAAGAAAAAAAATGCACATTCTCAACTTTTAAGAAATTTATAAATAAAAATTCTTTTTATTTCTGGGCGCCTGGGTGGCTCAGTCGTTAAGCGTCTGCCTTCGGCTCAGGTCATGATCCCAGGGTCCTGGGATCGAGTCCCACATCGGGCTCCCTGCTCTGCGGGAGGCCTGCTTCTCTCTCTCCCACTCCCCCTGCTTGTGTTCCTGCTCTCGCTATGTCTCTCTCTGTCAAATAAATAAATAAAATCTTTAAAAAAAAAAAAAAAATTCTTTTTATTTTAATGGAAAAGTATTTGATGGATAAAGAAGAATGTGAAAAAGACACTTAAGTTTTTCTTACTCCATTTATCATCAGTGAAAACAAAACTCATCATAAGCAACATTTTGTTCTAACACAGAGTCAAAAAGGACAATGCCCTAATTAGTCTTTAGTGTCTCATGACTAGATCAAGTTTTTTTTTAATTTGAAAATGATAATCACAGACCTCAGAAACTTCACATCATATTTCTCAAAGGGATTAAATCCCTCTAATATCTAACTTCTGTAAGCTATTTATTTTAAATCTTGCATAATAATTATGAATGTGCTTTTAGACTAATCAAGTTGTTAAAATCATTTTTTAATATATTGGCATTTCCCTTAAATACATCTTATTATCTTACCATGGAGAGGTGGTCACTGAAAGATTTTTATCACCTGCTTTTTTAATGTGTTGCTAGCTACAAATCAAGCAATTTTGCTAACAAGGAATAATAATTATTATGAAATTGAAATACACAGGTAACTCCAAAATATGTTTTTTAAACACTGGTAGTTTTTTTTTTTTCTTTTCTCACCTTCCAATTTCCCAACCAAGTCTTTAGGTGGAAGTATTGAATATTTTAGTCTCTTTTTGTTTCATTTCCTTTATTTCTCATCCCTGACCTCTAGTGGAGGCAAAAGGAGAAGCAACATGACTACCAAATAAGCATCAAGAAAGCTAGATATAAACTGACATCAACTGAGAGCCAACTACCTGTGAGGCACCACCCTAGACCATTTTGAATTTTATAAACCTAGTGATCTTTTCTTTAAATGATGGAGAATGACAAGAGATTACCACCTCTTTATTTATCTAAGTAAAGACAAAAATTTGGAAGCAATAACTAATCTCAACATGATTTCATGTTTAAAATAAGACATTTTGACCAAAAAATAGAAAAATTTGTCTCAACATTATTACAGTTTTTTTTAAATTCTGTATCATCAGTTTTAAGGAGAATTCTTTTTTTTATTTTTTCTTATTTGGCTGAAGACTAGAATAAATTTTGTCCCAGTTCAGTACTTATCTGTGGAAATGTTCCTGATAAATCCTGGTTTGTGGGGTAAAAAAGATGTATAATACACCATTTCTGCCTTTAAAAAATTTAGAATGTAGGAAAGAGTTAAGAGTAAGGCACAAAAAATTAAATGAAGATAAACAATAAGAACTGCCAAAAGAAAGGCAAGATAGGAACAGCTGATGTGTATGGAGGACTTGTGGTACGCCAGTTGCTTGCCGGGAACCTATATGGTAGGTACTGTTCCTATCCTTGTTCCCCATGAGGAAGGAGGAGACTAAGGCTGGGAAAAGGTATGTAACTTATTCTAAGTGATAGTTTGTAAGTGATGAGCTAAAATTCTAACTTGTATCTATTAGACTCCTCTGTCACTGGAGGAATTCAGGCAGAAGCTAGAGAAGTTGGTTGTGGGACCACAACAACACTTCAATCCTTCCCCTTCCATCTATAGGAGGCCAGGTTCACTAGGGGATTAAGAACTCAGAGGAGCTTGACTAAGAGGTCAGGGCGGGGGTTTGGGGGTATCAGTGTACATGTGTATTTGTTGTCCACATAGAGGAAAGAGTTACAGCAAACTTTAGTGAATGAGGATTTCACTGCATAACGTTGGGGGGGGGGGGAAGAGCAGATGATTTCGAGTCAAACTTGGTAGAATACTTCCATTCAAGAGACAGGTAGATAAAATAATACTGGTGAAAGAAACATAAGCATAATCAGAGTAACAGAAGAGGCGATATTTATGGATAAACAACCCACAGAGAAGCATGAGTGTGCATGTATGGAAATATTAGACATCCCTATTAACTAACTTAAGAAATATTACCACATCATTATATAATTAAGTCATATCAGTCTAAATTTCAAATGAAAGGTTTTCAATTTGTAAAAGTATAAAATCATAAATCAGAATGGCTAGACTCTGTTCTTCTTAAGGCTTAAAGCTATTAGGAAGAAATTGCCACTGGGAGTTTTAAATCTTTTTTTTTCCTCATTTCCCTTTTTTCACATGAGCACCTTGAACTTGCATGAAGATGCAGCCTGTCCTTTGAATTTGATTGTCTTTATTTTGTGCTTGATTTGAGGCTAAAATTCAGTTGTATATTCTCTGAACCAATTTGTCTGTCTGCCTCTGAATTACATGTCTCCTCTTGAATATCTTTACAACCCGTAATTAAATTTTAAATCTTCTATTCATTTTCAACCTATATAATTCCCCCAGGCTATCTGCTTTTGCTCATGAATGTGAATTGCCAGAACTCTGGAAATAATTATCCAATTTTTCCAAGTGTAAAATGTGGGGCTTGGGGGTATATTTTGGCTCCCAGAGGTACCAAGAATTAATGAAAGCCCCCAAAAGAAAAGCAAAAGAAATGGCATAGTGTCAGTATGAAGTTGAGCTCAACATCCCCATATTCAAAGGGCAAGATGTCTGAAAGCCTCTTCTTGGTAAATCTAAATATTGCTAGGAAAGAGTTCTCAAAACTGTATAGCAAAGGGACCCAAGTTTCATCAGCTTCTGAATGTTTTCTCAAGGCCTTGATGCGGACTGGTTACAATTTCAGAATAATAAAAGGAGAGAAACTCAAATATCAGAATGCCTTTTTGAGGAAAGAGAAGTCAGAAAGTGGTGATTTTTCTCAAGATATTCCCATTACCTGATTCCATCTCAATATATAAAACAGTGATGCCTCACTGATCCAAAACCTTTGGGAAAAGTGGAACGGCACCAAAGCAGAACATCTAGCCAACTGAAGCCTGCACCTTTAGGCAGGATGATATTGGAATCACTCATGTTAGAAAGCCTTCAGCGATGCCCTGCCTTACTAAACAGAAGATGCTGCTCTCTGTTTCATGCTTTCTTGATGACTTGGACACTCATCCTATGAACATCAGTTATTGTTCTGTACAGTTCGTGGTATGGAGGTGCCTCGAGAAGCTACCAGGGAACATAGAACCATTTTCCTTCGGTTGACTGGCTTCTATATTTCTTCTGACTTCACCATCAGCCATTATAGTGTCTACTGCTATAGGGTCTGTCCCTTCTGTTTCCAATTGTTGTACTACTGTGTACAGAATTCTGAGGCAACTTATACAAAGCCTTACTAAGGATTCACAATGAATAAATAATTTTTTTGACTCAATAATAGTGTACCACTAAAGATATGTTTGGTTCATTTCTAGGATCAAGTCTATATACCAAAGACATAGAGCTACCAGAAGTCCAAAGTCTAAGAATTTAATCCTAATTTTTCTTTTTCATAGCATAGCTTCTCTATCAACATTTTTGACATTGAAACATGTCAAAGAGTTGGGAAGACATCAAGGTCATGAAATACCAAAGCTATACCATACGGTTATGTAAGTAAACTTACCTTTTATGAGTTACTAAATTTTTATTGAGCACTTAGTGTATGCCAGATGTGATAAATCCTTTAGTGTATGAGCCCTTTGAGAGTAAAGATTGAGTCCTACCTTTATATCTGCAGTGTATAGCACAATAGATGTATAATAAGTATACGTAGAAAACAGTAAGTGGTGGAATTACAATATTCATCTTGCCAAGAAAACTGGACTCAAAAAGTTAGGTGATTTGCCCAAGTTTATATAGTTAGTGCGTGGCAGAATCATGACTTTAGCCCAGATCCTTTAATTTCAAACCTTTTGCTTTTCCCATTATACCAGCTGGTCTGTGAAATTAACCTATATATGGAAGTCTATATATTAATGATTAAACAAGTTAAACTCCAAAACACAGTAGTTTAACTAAGATGCAAACTTACTTCTCTCACATAATTCATGCGTGGGTGGTCCTAAATCCTTGAGGTGACCTGCAATCCTCAATATGCTGCTTTTAATTCTGCATTCAAGGGGGCTGCCCCAGTAAGGGTTTCTCCGGGCAACAGGAAAAGAGAAAGAGACCAGTGAAGTGCAGCTGAATTCCTTTCAAGGGACATACCCCGGAAGCTATCTGTTCATATCTTTGTGCCCACAATCTATCCACATTGTCAACTGGGGCTGTGTGCCCAGCTAAAATGTGGGTATTGCATTGTCAAAGAAGGAGTAAATGAATGCAGTTGGATAACTAGCAGTCTGTGCCATAGGCCATTAACTACATTCTGTTGATAACTGGCCAGACTTCTTCCTGCTGTTTGTCCTTTTGATTTCTCACTCTGCATTTATAACTGCAAGAGTAAAAGGAAGAAATTATACTTAAATCAATCCATTTGTCCAGGACTAGTAGCTCTGACTGAAAGAAGTTTGAGGGGATTGTCTGAAAACTATTGCAGTTCCATCTTTCATTTGCATAAAGAAGTAAGTGCAAGTTCAACAGGGTGGGCAGAACACACACATTTGTCTTCTTGCCTCCCCAGATTCCCTGGAAATGCAGAAAATATAAAAAGCCTTGGAAAACAGAGGAAACTGCCTTAGCTAATCAAAAAATGTTAAAGAATTCATGGAATAGAAAGAGAAGGTAAGGCTGAATTAAAATCAGAGCAGGGGGGGCACCCGGGTGACTCAATCGGTTGGGCATCTGCCTTCCACACAGGTCATGATCCTGGGGTCCTGGGATGGGGACCTGCGGCGGACTCCCTGCTCATCGGGGAGCCTGCTTCTCCCTCTCCCTCTGCCGCTTCCCCTGCTTGAGCTCTCTCTCTCTCTCTCTCAAATAAATAAAGTCTTTAAAAAAAAAAAAAAAAAACAGAGCAGGCAAAACTCCAACAATAACAAATGCTTAAGGGTACCACCACAGAGATGAGAACCATTCTTTTTTTTTTTAAGATTTTATTTATTTATTTGATAGAGAGAGAGCACAAGCAGAGGGAGAGGGAGAAGCAGGCTCTCCACTGAGCAGGGAGCCCAACATGGAACTCGATCACAGGACCCTGGGATCATGACCTGAGCCGAAGGCAGATGCTTAACCAACTGAGCCACCCAGGCGTCCCAATGAGAGCCATTCTGACCAAATGTGGCATCAATGGACACAGGAGAGGGTGATAGGGAATCGTTATTAAACATTGCCTACTGGATAACTGGCTGGGTGTGGTATTTGCCTCCAAGATTAAGCAGTGAAAACTGCTTTCCAAAAAAACAGGGCGATGACTGAAGGGTAGAGTTTGTTCCCCGCCCCTCCCCTCCCCCCCCCCACCGGGAGGATATCAGTACAAAAAAGAAAAATAAAGGTAACCCCAACAAAAGTGAAATGTATAAAAGCACTTAGCGATGGAGTAAAGCATTTGTTTGCTTGCTTGGCAACGGTGGGAGTCCCTGAGGGATTAGCTACTCTACTCTTATATACCATAAAAGGAAACTTCACTTATTGATACATTCTGCCCACTTGACCCAGAGCTGACAAATCAGTCTTTTAATTCAGGGGAGAGGACTCAGCAAAAAGAATTACTTGGGAAAATCCACACCAGCAAACTTTAATCGTTATGTTTACTCCTTTATTTATAAATATAAATGGATAATCAATAATCATTAGACATTTGATGAAAATCAAGGGGATGGATATAATGTTTTAAAAATAATAATTGGGGGCACCTGGGTGGCTCAGTCGCTTGAGCATCAGACTCTGGGTTTCGGCTCAGGTCATGATCTCAGGGTCCTGGGGTGGAGCCCCGCACCTGGCTCCACACTCAGTGCGGGGTCTGCTTGTCCCTCTCCTTCTGCTCCTCACCACCCCCAACCCACTCTCTCTGTCTCTCTCTCAAATAAATAAATAAATAAAATCTTAAAAAAAAGGAAAGGAAATAAAAATTGGATGAAATGTTCAAGCTATCATGTTGCCCTTTATCCTGTCCACCACGTAGCCTAAGCTAAGAGGCACAGTACCTGAGGGAAGAGTGAAGGTGCCATCGAACAAAACCCAGAGGCTGCAACACTGGGGAGAGTTCCCACAAGATAACAAGGGATGGGAGAGCCCTTCAAGAGAAGAGGAAAAGACAGAGGGAGAAAGACAATATCCTTCCCTCCTCTCACTTCCCACCCACCCAGCCTGAATGCTATTCCAGGTGGTGAGCAACACCACACCTGGCAAATATGGAAATGAAAAGAGATCTAATTTTTCAAAGTCAATAAGAATGCCAGAGAAAATATTAAAAGAAGTGGCTCCAATGTTTGCAGAGAGCTATCTAAAGAGTTAACATCTTCAATGCTTGAACACACTCCACGCCTTGTGGGGTCTGTGGCAATGGTTTGGAGAGTTCTGCTCTAAGGCATGCACCACCATCACGTCACCATAGCAGCTCTTGCAAATTGCAAAGGTCACTAACAAACTCTAAGTCGCCAAAGACCGCAGGCATTCTTTTTGGTCTTCATCTTACTTTAACTCTCAATATCATTTGATACGATCATCTCTCCCTTGTTTCTTAAAGTCTTTTTGTTCCTTTGGTTTCCATCATACCAGAGACCCTCATGTGCCCCCTCCCTCTGTCTCCTTTGCACTTCCGTGCATTTCATAGCCAGGGTCCCGGCAGAAAACACATGATACACTAGAGTTAACAGAAGACTCTTTCCAGGTGCAGCAGGGTTAAAGCAGAGCACCCAGGGACGATTCAACAGGAAGTCACTACCTCTACGTTTAAAGGGGCAAGAAGAGGAATAGCTGTTACCCAGTCCTAGAGACCACTTGAATCGCTGGAAGATAGGATACCTGAGAGGAGTTACAGTAAAGCAGCACAGCCTCACCAGAACCATATCCAGGCAGTGAGGGAACTAAGAGGGGGTGGGAAATAAATCCCCTGACCTCCTTCTTTTCCTACCCTCAAATCCCACCAATGCTTCCTATTAGTGGCCTAACCGAAGCCAGAGGCAAGAAAGCCAGGTGGCACAGTCGGAAGAGATAAACACCCCTCTCCCATCACAAGCAGGGCAGAGAAAGGCTGGGAGTAGATGGAACAGGCAAACCAAAAATCATCAGCATGTTCCTCCAGACCCAGCTGTTAATTTAGATTTAATTTAAATGTTGGAGCTCCCTATGGCTTGAGCTCAGGCTCTCTCCACTTCTGACTCTGACCTTGGTACGGGGGCAACCTCATCTACACTCACAACTTCAATTTCTATCTACAATCAATTGGCCCTCAAATATATATCTCTTGCCCAATCTTTCCTCTGAGTTCCAGATTTGAATATTCCCTTGACTTCTCCATGTGGATATAAAAGAGCTAAGTCTCTTCAAATTAAACATTTCAAAATGATTTCACTCAAGGTCACTCCTACTCCCTGCTGCCTGCCTCCCTGCTGCCTCCCACACAATATAAAACCCAGTCCTCTTCCTGTGTTTTCTCTTGAATGGCACTACCATACACTCAGTAACCAAGCCAGAAACCTAGGAATCATCCTTGAGACTTCCCTGTTGTCTTCCACATCTAATCTAATAGATCTTTGCTTTTCTACTTCTTCCCATCTCTACTGACTCATCCAGGGACAGCCTCCCACCTCAACTACTGTATTAACCAGTAGTTAATAATTACCAGTCTTCTTCTATCTGGTCTTGATTGCTCACAATTCTCCATTCACAGTCGCACTGATTTTTTAATATGTAAATCCAATCCTGTCAGCACCACCCCCATCCCACCCCTACTTCATCTTAAAACCTTTCCTGTTGCTCAAACCAAAAGTATTAACATAGCCTACAAGGTCCCATGGAGCAAAACTCCTGCCTATCTCTCCTTTACCCTCAATTGCCTAGCTGCCCTGGCCTTCTCTCAGATCTTTGAATACACAACACTTTTCCATCCCCCAGCGCCTTTGCATGTGCTCCTCCCTGTTTCTGAAACACTTTTCCCTCACTCTTCTAACTCAGCTTACAAATCTTAACATGAGTTTTACACTTCCTGAAACCTTCCCTGACTCTCCATTCCTCTGTTACACTTCCGTAGTACCATTTTCCTTTCCTCTATAGCATTTATTTTGATCTGTAATTACAAGTTACATGATTATTCAATTAATGACTATCTCCTATGCCAATTATCTATTGCTGTGAAAGTAGTGGCTTAAAACAATAATGATTATGATTTCTCATGATTCTGAGGTTTGGCTGAGGGTTCTTCACGCTGCTCCCTTCAGCTGTTGGGTAACTTAAGAGACTAGGCTTGGCTAGGGTAGCTGAAATAAAGAGCTGAAACTCTCTCTCCGTGTGATTTTTCATCCTCAAGAAAGTTAAAACAAGCTTCCTCACAGGATAGCAAAAGTGTTCTAAGCAGGCAAGAGTAGAAGCTCCTATGGAGGAGGAGCAGAAGTCCTCCAACATCACATAAGTCTCATTCTATTGGTCAGAGTAAGTCATAAGGTTGACCCAGATTCAAGGTGTGGGGAAAAATAAATTCTGTCTCTTGATGGGAGGAGATGTAAGTAATTTGTGACCATGTTTAATATCCCACACTGCCTCTAGGATGCTAACACCACAAGGGCAGCAAATATGTCTTTCTTGCTCATTGATGGATCCCCATTTATTTATTGAAAATATATTTGTGCATTGTTTCCTTCACTGTGCAGAAGCTTTTTATTTTGATGTAGTCCAAGAGTTTATTTTTGCTTTTGTTGCCCTTCCCTCAGGAGACATATCCAGAAAGAAGTTACTATAGCCAATGTCAAAGAAGTTACAACCTGTGTTCTCTTCTAGGATTTTTATGGTTTTGCATCTCACATTTAGCTCTTTCATCCATTTAGAATTTATTTTTGTGTATGGTGTGAGAAAGTGGTCCAGTTTCATTCTTCTGCATGTTGCTGTCCAGTTTCCCAACACCATTGGTTGCAGGGACTGTCTTTTTCTCATTGGATATTCTTTTGTCAAAGATTAATTGACCCTATAATTGCGGGTTCATTTCTGGGTTTTCTATTCTGTTCCATTGGATCTAAGTGTCCATTTTTGTGCCAGTACCATACTGTTTTGATCACTGCCGCTTTGTAATATAACTTGAAGTCTGGAATTGTGATGCCTCCAGCTTTGGTTTTCTTTTTCAAGATTGCTTTGGCTATTCGGATCTTTTGTGATTCCATACAAATTTTGGGATTGTTTATTCTAGCTCTTTGTAAAATGCTATTGGTATTTTGATAGGAATTGCATTAAATGTGTGCAAATAACATATCCAACAAAGGGTTAGTGTCAAAATATATAAAGAACTTAGAAAACTCAACACCCAAAAAACAAAAGATTCAGTTAAAAAATGGGCAGAAGACATGAATAGATATTTTTCCAAAGAAGACATACAGATACCTAACAGACACATGTAAAAGTGCTCAACATCACTCTTCATCAGGGAAATACAAATCAAAACTACGATGAGATACCACCTCATGCCTGTAAGAATGGCTAAAATTAACAACACAAGAAATAACAGATGTTGAAACAAAACAAATGAACATGGGGGTGGTGAGGAGAGGAAAACCAAGAAACAGACTCCTATAGACTACAGAGAACAAACTGATGGTTACCAGTTGGGGGGATGGGTTAACTAGGTGATGGGGATTAAGGTGTACACTTGTGATAAGCACTGGGTGTTGTATGTAACTGTTGAATCACTAAATTCTACACATGAAAGTAATATTACACTGTATGTTAACTAACGGGAATTTAAATAAAACTTAAAATATATATATATATACATATTTGTGGAGTGCTTGATACATGCCAGGCACTATGTATATGGTAGGCACTCAAAAAGTATTTTTGGTAAAGAGAAGAGAAAGGGAGAAAAGAATCTTCACACACACACACACACACACACACACGCACACACACACAATCAGAGCTCTTGTTTTAATGAACAAAAAACCTGCTTAAACACAACATTTTATTCAATGTGGACAGTGACTTAATTTATATATACTAGAATTAGGATAAGGTGATATCATGGAAATAGCTCAAAGCTGAAAGTGGGAGAATTAGGCTTCAAATACAATTTTCCCCCTATTAACTATGTGCTTTTAAGCATGTGACCTTTCTGAAACTCAGCCTCTTCATCTGGAAAATGGAAGTAGGGTTGAAAGAGATTTTTGTCTGCTTTATGTAGCCCGGGACCCAGAACAATACTTGGTACACAGTAGGCAGTCAATAAATATTTGTTGAATAAATGAATGAATGAATGAATGAATAAATGAATGAATCCTAAAAGAAATAGTTACTCTCCAACTCCCTTTCCAATTCTAATATTTTATAATTCTAGTCCCTGGAATTCCTGTAATCATTTCATGGTATATTACAGCCAAATATATTCCACCTCTGGCAGCAGAAATAGCTAAACCTGTTTGCTCATATAATCTCAAAATACAAAGCATAAGTCCCTAAGCTTCTCCAGCTGAGAGAGAAAAGATTTTCACTGTAACCAGATCAACTGACTATAGTCTTTAGTGAGTCTTGCTTATTTATTAAACAACAACCAAAGGAATCTTTGAGTAAGGGGAGCAATTACACACATCACATCTTACAATATGTACAATATGTGTAATCTTTTGGTGGAGACAGAGTGAAAAGTCCATAAATATCATTTTCCCGAAGCAGAACAGACAGACTAACAGACCACAACATCATTTCAGTTTGCTGTTGCTGTGGTTTTTCTTCTAAGACAATGGCGCATTTTTGCCTGAGCATTACAAAACTACAAACAGCTCTGACAAGTGTGGTTGCTTCCGCTCCATCCTTCCTCATAGATAACAATGTGACATGACACCGGCCAATACTTCCACAAGGTGACAGAATCATGATGCCTCAGCCAAGGAAGCAAGTACCCCCCACAAACACCAGGATCAGCCAACCAACACCCCAGGGGAGGGCAGAGAACATCTTCTGTTTGCAGGACCTGAATGTAGCCTCAACCTGACTCATGCCCCAGCCGGTGCAGCCAGGCCTATCAGCCAAGGTCCATCAACACCCAGCACCTTGCACTAGAAGCTTCCTGTACTCAGCTGCTATTCCCTTAGTCACTTTATATCAGATCTTCTGCATGGCACAAAAAGCATAGTTGAAAAGGGCATAGCCTGTGAATCAAACAGATTTGACCCTGATGCTTACAAACTCATATGACCTGGGACAAGGTCTACAAAATACAGTGTGTAAGATCTAGCTTGCAGAGACCGAAGCAAGAATTTTTACTATGCCTGTTTCAATGTAGGAAAATCACTGTGTCATTGTTGTTTTTGGTCACTGAGTAAGTAATAAATACAGCTATCACTGCTTCTTGCTCCATCCTGAACCACCACTCTAACTATAGTGGACTTTTACCTTCCAGTTTATTTACTTTTGCGTAGTTGATATTTTTAATCATGATTTTTATCTTTTTCCGGGGATGAAATTATATTACATACTAAATATCCTTTTTTAAAACTTCTATTCCAGGGGCGCCTGGGTGGCTCAGTCATTAAGCATCTGCCTTCGGCTCAGGTCATGATCCCAGGGTCCTGGGATCGAGCCCCACATAGGGCTCCCTGCTCAGTGGGGAGCCTGCTTCTCCCTCTCCCTGCTCCCCCCCTTTGCTCCTATTCTCTCTCGCTATCTCTCTCTCTCAAATAAATTTAAAAAAATATTTTTTAAAAACTTCTATTCCAATATGTCCCTCTAGCAGCACTGAGATTCACTGCTCCAGTTTTTTCAACTAGAAATCAAAAAGGTTTATTATTAAGCAGGTACATGTGCTTATTAATTAAAAATCATTGAGTATAACTATTGAATGTTCAGGGAGAAATCTGAGGCTGTGAGATACACAGGAGTGAATTCTCAGAGAATGAATAGAAATGCCTTTTTCGGACAACTGATGACATGAGAAGGCTTTTTGTGTTTAGCAAATGTGGTAATCATATGAACTCTGCTTCCATGTGCTTTCAAGTGAAAGGATACCTATTCTTCACCCCTGCCAGGACCCTGTCCCAGGACTAGGAGAGGGTACTGGGCTGTGGGTCAGAAACAGAGTGAGAATGTCAATGATTTGGTAAGAAAGAAACCTGAAAACATCATGGTTTGTTAAAATGTTCATGGCCTCCTCCAAATAGTTACATCAAAATAGATGAGCGGATAAGGAAGATGTGATATATATCTACAATGGAATATTAACATTAAAAAAAGAATGAGATCAGATGGGTTAGCCTGGTGATGGGTATTAAAGAGGGCACGTTCTGCACGGAGCACTGGGTGTTATGCACAAACAATGAATCATGGAACACTGCATCAAAAACTAATGATGTAATGTATGGTGATTAACATAACAATAAAAAATTTTAAAAAAAGAATGAGATCTTGCCATTTGCAACAACATGGAAGGATCTAGAGGGTACTATGCCAAGTGAAATAAGTCAGACAGAGAAAGACAAATACCATATGATTTCACTTATATGTGGAATCTAAAAAAGAACAAAACAAACGAACAAGCAAAATAAAACAGAAACATACTCGTAGAAACAGAGAACAAGGGAGGAGGGATGTGGGGGATGGGCAAAATAGGGGAAGAAGATTACAAGGTATAAACTTCCAGTTATAAAATAAATAACATGTGGGGATAAAATGTACAGTATTGGGAATGTAGTTAATAATATGTAACAACTTTGTATGGTAACAGATGGTAGCTAGATTTATCCTGGTGATCATTTTGCAATGCATATAGATGTTGAACCACTATATTGCACACCTGAAACTAATGTGGTATGTCAGCTACACTCCAACTTAAAAAAAAAAAAAAACAGCTGCATCAGAATAGCTCACTCAAAATGTCCAGTGCCCTTCTAGATAGTGCATATAGATTGAGCACTTAGTAGGTGCTCAGTAAATGGTGGCTATCATTATCATTTTCCTGCACTGCTACCATTCTAGGTTCCTAGTACTGGCAACAAATTCAGCAGACATTTGCTAAGCACCTACTATGTCCTGGTACTGGCCCAGCACCTGCAGGAGCAGAGAGCAGCTATTTAGTCTCCAGCAGCTGGTTTTCCTTATTTCCCTGGAGCCTTCCCACCAACTGACCCAGCAACATAAAAACTCTTCCAAGGCTGGCGTAGGGGGATGCAAGAACTGCCCTGGAATGTTTTGTTTGCACTCCAACTCATTTAATATTATGTTTTTATTTATGCTCACAGCTGCTGCTATAGTGTGCATTATTTTTAGAAACTGAAAAATACAAGTAAAGAAGAAAAAAGAAAAGGTGCTTTTCACTACGGAATCTTCAACAATTAAAGAACAACCAAATTCTAAAATCCAAGAGGATATTTAGAGAAAATGGTAGATGAAAAAGACAGCTTTGGGTTTCCAATGCATTCTGGAAATAATTTTGAAAAAAAAAATGAAAAATGCAATGCTTAGACCTGGAGGGGAATTAAAAGCTAAAACATCATGGGTATCTGATGCCCCCCAAATTCCTGCAGAGCTATGCTGCTTGGTTCTTAAAGTAGATGGAATTTTATGTTTGCAACAATGATCTGGGTCTGTTCAGGTATTTATTAAAGATGAGCACTTTTCATTACACTTAGGGACCTAGTTTGTTATGGAGAAAAACAAACCTGCCTTCAGACTAAATACAATAAAATCCTCTCTAAATCCGGACTTTGAATATGTCTTAAAACAATAAAAAAATTGAGAATATGCATGTAACTAAAGGCCAGGGAAAATTATAAAATCAACATGTGTATTTGAACTTCGTAGATTACTAATCTATGTCTTTTTGAGGATTTCTGAGATGGGGGAAAGCTTTGGTGGAGTATCAACCCATAGAGGGAAGTCAGAAATCTCAAGAAAAGCAGAAAACAACAGTGTCCAGATGTCAAAGAACACAGGGGTAGTGATTGTGCAAAACTGGGGCAAAGTTAGAACTTGGAGGTGGAGGAGGGATGGATCTAGATTTTGCGGGGCATGAGGTTCATATATTGGAGGATGAGAGAGTCCTCTTTAAAAGAAAAGGAATTAAAAATTACAAATAAAAAAATTGGGCCCAGGTCTTTGGAAGGCGCCTGTGCAGCGGAGGGGCCCTGAAGCTTACACTCCCTTGGTTTCACAGTAAATCTACCACAAATTAAAGACAGAGGAAGAGATTTATGGGCCCCAATTCAAGAGCTGTAAATTCTGATCTTGTCTCTCCCATCAATACCTTGTAACTATGAGTGAGTTATATATTCTCACTGTACTTCCATTTCTTATCTGGCCAATGGTGCTTGCGATACATGATGCAGTGAAAAAGAGAATGGCCTTGGAATTATCATGAAAATGACTCGATGGGACTTGAGGTTTGAGATACACCTGTGAAT
Source organism: Phoca vitulina (assembly GCF_004348235.1). Taxonomy (NCBI): domain Eukaryota; kingdom Metazoa; phylum Chordata; class Mammalia; order Carnivora; family Phocidae; genus Phoca; species Phoca vitulina. The sequence goes on from NW_022589714.1 coordinate 5,543,315, forward strand.
CAATAAAGATAACTGGGCCCCTAACATAGCTTTTCCTCTATGTTATTCGCATTACGGCATAATTTATACCTCTCTACATTCGATTATCTAATCAGCCCACAACATTTATTGAGCTCCTACTATGTGTCAGCTACACTAAGTGCTGGGAATACTGACGTGAACAAGTCAGGTAAGTCCCTGCTCCTTGTGGGGCTTTGTTTCGGTTGAGACTGCTAGATGATTAGTGAGTAAGAAACAACCACAGAAAAATGCAGTCATTTTAGCTAGGCATAATATCGGTGGAGAAAGTGCAGGTTAATGGAATAAAGAGGCACTTATTTTAGATTAACTTCTATAATAACCTCCTTGTAAGACTTGCAAAAGTGAAGGAAATGAATTGTGGTTCTCAGAGAGCTTACCTGGTAGTACAAGTAGGACAAAGTCTACAAGGCAAGGAAGGCAGGGAGAGTCAAATATTTTAAGAGAGAGAAAGGAAAAGGGGGTGGGTATTCAAAGGAAGGAGGAAGAACAAGAAAGTTTACCTGAAGGAGCTGACATCTGAGCTGTGGTTCAAAGGATGGACAGGTTTTACCCAGACAATTCGAGGAAGAGAAGGAATAGCACATCCCATGTGAGATGCTGAAGTTTAAATATTCAAAATTTAGTGAGAGAGCATCACTGTTCACAATTAACATCTTTAAACGCCCCGTCAGAAAAGTTTAATATTTTGGTTTTTTTAGAATGTCATCTATATATTTCACACAGCTACAGTACCTTCGTGAGAAAACTTATTACAGTGCATTTTTATTTGAGGTACAAGCAGGAGATGTGTAAATATACATCAGCATTATTTTTCATTAAATGTGACTTAGTTACAGCAGCTTGCTAATTAAGTTGCAGTTTATCAACACATTGAAACTGTTTCCACTAATGTCAAAAGCTCATTTGCATCGCTAAAGAGCTTTAATGTTATTTATTTTTGAGAGCATCTTAAAGGTTTGAGCTGCAGGGATATTTGCCTGCAAGCCCAAATAATTTGAAGATAAGGTTGACATGATATTTTAAATTGTATTGAAACATATTGGAGGAAAATGAAATTATCTTCTCATTATAGAAGGTCCTTTTCATGGCCCACCATCCACAATTTTAATAAATCCTTTTTTTCTATTGATTATTCTTTGAAATTTGAAGATATAAATTTATTAAGAATTCCATCATTTAAAGGGGGAGTTTCTAATTCTGGAACATCTTCCCTTCACACAGAGTACGAAAAAAAAATCCATGAATCAAATGTTTGAGGGGGTTCGTTGTTTTGAGGGCTTTTTATTGTTCATGTTGGTCTTTCACGCTGTTTCTATTGTTGTTCTTTGTTTTATTTGTTTTCATGATTTAAGAACACAGGCATAGGCATTATCATATATTCCTCTCCAAATTATGACTGCTACTCTAATCTATATTTCAATTCCAGGAGGAGATCCTAGCTAAAATAAATAAATACAGATTGGGCAACCAATAAACCTGCTCTAGAAACAGGTGGCAAATTTCAAGTTCTCATTCAAAGAGAGCAAGCTTCCTCCTGTTATTTTCTTCCCAAATCTACTCCTTCCCAGTTATTTTGTTGTGTTGTGGTGGTAATAATGGTCGTGGTGGCGATGGTTCCAGCCATATTCAGCACCTGCCATAATAAGCACTGTCTTAGATATGAGGCATGCCTGAACTTGGCAATACCAACCAGTAGGAAAGAGTATTTGACCAAGTAACATGGGACTAGGAAACAATCACAGCTGACCCCAGCAGTAGAGCCATAATAACCCAGAGACCCAATGGTTCATGGACCTCATGGGAGGGTGAGACCAAAGGGTCTCTCAATGGTTGGAGAGAGACAATCTCGCAAGTCTGTCTTTGTCTAAGGAAATCCTGCTATCATGGGCACCCAGCATCTGCTCTTTAGGGAGCAAGAATTAAGTCAAAAATACTACTTTTTATTTACTATGAGCAATTCAACTGCTAATTTATTTCCTGCTCAGAAACTAGAGTGCTCTTAGTCCTGCGGTGGGGACAGGGAGATATCACTACATAAGTATGGGGGAGGGGAAGAAGGCTGGATGGAGCTGATGGCCAGGAATTTAGAGACTGCCTTAGAGACATCCCCTTTGTTTTTCAACTGACAGGGTGAAGTTTCTCTAAATCCATTCTCCTCATCATGACCAAGCTCTCAAGTTTACCAATGAGATATCTTCTTCTGCTTCATGAAGTAAAATTCTAACCAATATAATTGTTTCTCTAGATTAATCAACAAAGACAGAATACTGACTGTCCCAAGAATGAAAATGGCAAAAATATCTTAGTTCTCAAGAGAAAAGAAAGTGAGTGAAGTTAAGAGTTCCATTTTAATCATCTCTCCTTGCATTAACAGAGAATCATTTGCAAGGAAGTTTCTAGGAGAATGGAACACAAGATGCCATGTAATGTGGTCAACAGAAGTCCAACACTGAGTTATCGTTCCATTGATCCATGTCCCAGTTATGATAACAGCCTCATTCCCAAGCCTCCACTGCAATGGAACCCCAGTGCAAACAGCCTGCCCCACTCTCCTGAGTGTCAACTCTGTCCCTGCCACTTCTTGGGTCTTCCTCAGCCTGCTCCTGCTCTAGTCACCTTCCTTCCCCAACTTCAGCCTGGATCTCCAGGATTCCATTACCAGAGTCCCTACTAATACTCTCTGCGCATTTCAAGGGACATGTAGGTACTTCATCTTGAACTCTTTGTTGAAAACTGCCAGGACTCTGACCTCTGTTGCAGTCTCCAATGGAAACAATTTCAAGTTTTAGTCTAGCATCTTCTGTTGAATCCCAAGACAAAGCACCTGTCACCAAACCCTAACCTTTTCCTCATCTTTTCCATGAAAAGAGAGTGTAAGGAGAATCCTGGGAAATTTATGGTCCTTGGGCATAAATAATCCAAATTAGCAGTAAATGCAGCATTAAATTAGACTAAGGAAGGGGATGCCTTTATTCTCTACCCTTGCATCTGACTGATGAGATCATGCCCAAGATATTTTTTTAGTATTTTTAAAGAGAATCTAAAGCAAGTTAATAAAAATAAAAATGTGTCCAAACATGGAAAGATTGATTGATGGGGGAAAAACCTGGAGATGTTAAATGTCTCAGAAAAGACCTAATAGAAGAGGTGGCCATGAGCATTTAAAAATATAAACTAGGCAAAGAAGTGAAGAAGTGCTTGGAGAAATAAAACACAGAAACAAAATTGAATTAAGAAAAACATAACAGGGGCACCTGGGTGGCACAGTCGGTTGAGCGTCTGACTCTTGGTTTCGGCTCAGGTCATGATCTCAGGGTTGTGAAATCAAGCCCTGGGTCAGGTTCCATGCTCAGTGAGGAGTCTGCTTGAGATTCTCTCCCCCTCTCTGCCCCTCCCACTCATGATCTCTCTCTAAAATAAATAAATCTTTAAAAAAAAAAAGCAAACATAAAAAATAATAAAAAATAGGGATAGGTTAAATAGACAATGGAGATTAAGAAGTGTACTTGTGATGAGCACCAGGTGTTGTATGTAACTGTTTAATCACCAAAGTATACACCCGAAATTAATTTTACACTGTATGTTAACTAAATGGAATTTAAATAAAAACTTTAAAAAATAAATAGTATATTCACTAATAATAATAATAAATTGTGTTAAATATCAAAATTTAACTTTCCAAGGAAAGTTAGTCGCTGTCATGTCCACTGCCTACATATGGTAAATTGACTATCATCTAGTAAAGCTTTGCCCAATAGCAATGAAGAAATCACTACATAAGCAGAGCCCTTGAGTAGGAGAGAGGTGAAAGGGCAATATTATAACTTGTTCCTCTAGGAATCAGGTCCTGCTGACCTCTGATCTAGGTAGGTGTGATTAAATCTTAATATAGGCAACTCCCTAATCCAAAAAACTTATAAAGAAGGCTGTGAATAGATATTCATTCTAAAACCACATTCATACTAGGAGATAACTATTGAACTCAAAATAAATGTGTATTCATAAAGTAAAACACAATTTTTCTCAGGAAATTATCCCTCATTCTCACCCAAAAATTGCTTTGTCTTAGCCTTGCCAACTGCAGCAGCTAAAACAAGAAGTAAATTCTATCCTGGCCTCACTCGTCCAAAATCAATGTGAAATATGGGAATAAAACATTAGAATTAGTGTAAGAAGATCTGGGCACCAATCATGATCCCATCATTTATCAGCTTTATGGCCTTGGGCAACTTGCTTCTCTTGATCTGCTTTCCCAATGGGAATGCTCTTGACTAATAACTGTCCTTCCTAAATCATGTATTGCTATGAGGATCAGATGAAATGATGCCCTGTAAAAGGGACTGCAGACCAAAAGAGTCAAGGAGGTTGCCCAGGGGTGCCTGAGATGACTCTGAAAGAACAGACAGGAGAAACATGGTAAGAGTTCACTTCAGGGAGAGGGAGCATGGATGCAAGATAGATAACTGGGTTTCCAGAGAGCCATCAGTGGTTACGTCAATATGTCTGCAAGACCCAAACTTTTAGGGAAGATGGGGCTGGAGAAGAGCTGGATCAAGAAGGACCTTGTGTGCCAGGCTGAAGAGCTTACATTTTAGCCTGGGGAAGGTCGGGCTTAAGTTTTACAGTTTCTCTCTTTCAAATCAGCAAGAGCAGGAGCTCCCCAACAACACATGGGCACATGTTTTTCTCATCATAGAGTAAGTTTACCATGGACAGAGAGTAGAGAAAGGATTACCAGTGTACTGCCTCTTTTAGAGAATTTTTGCTACTTTAGGAGAGCAAAACTTGCCACCCCAAAATGTGTATCTTTGGCATGTGGATTATTTGGGGCTGATTCTTTTTCCAGATTTTCTTCCAGAAAACTCGGGAAGAACCTTCCACCTTCCCACTAACTGGCTAAAAAATTTTAGATACAAGACCTCCTCCAGGAAGGGAGCTCTCACCACAGGTAACTATAGTATTATATGAACTAGGTGTGGACAAGGAGGAACTTAGCAAAGTTTGCTTATTAAAATTCCTCTCTGTGTCCCATTGTTTCTCTATGGCCCAGCAAATATTAGCTTATCAAACATTTACTTTTTTTCATCTTCCTGTGAATTATCTTCCTTCCTTTTGAAGTCCCAAACCTGTACTCCCTTCTCCTTTGCTCTGGGTGACGTATATGCCACATTTTGCCTGACTATCTTTGGGATCTCTCATGTTTATGTGGATTCACTATACATAAGCAATTAAATTTTATTTTCTTCTGTTAATCTGTCTCATGTCAGTTTAATTCTTAAACCAGCCAAAAGAATCTTGAAGGATAAAATAAATATCTTCCTCCCCAACACTACCAAATCAACAAGGACCTGTTGATAACAAACTCACATCCATTAAGCCATGAAAATAGCTTTATTATATGAAAACTTCAATCACTTAAATGATCAAATAATCCTGAATTTCTGCAACGATCAATGGTCAAGGATCTCAGATAAAGCTTCAGTTCTCTTTCCCAAGGTCCTGTTAATTCAATATTCAGAAAATCACAGAACAATGATGCCCAGGCTTTTGAATTACTGACACCTCTCAAATTAAAAATCCTTTTGTGGAACACCTTCCACACAGCAGGCACTGAGATACAGACTTTCACATATAATGTCCCTTTTACTTCTCCTGAAGACATGGCTTCTTCTTTAAATTTAATATCATAAAAATCAGTAATAGTCTGAGAATTTCGTAAAACCTTTGAGATCATTAGCATATCCCTATAGGGGTTTTTCCCCCAAAATGAGAGTCATTAGGCTAGAGAGAGAAGGAGAAGGGCCTTTATCAGGGGCTGTAGCATTATCTACCTTACTACCCCTAACCTTTGAACTCTTGTTTTGAAATCATTCCCAAATCCTCATCCAAGCTGATACTGTTTTCTTTCCTTCTTTTCATTAAATTCCAATAGAAATGGCAAGTTTTCAAGTTTTCACTTGAAAAAAACACACAACAAAAAAGTGAACAGGGCGCCTGGGTGGCTCAGTCGATTAAGTGTATGACTCTTGACCTCAACTCAGGTCATGATCTCAGGGTTGTGAGGCTGAGCCCTGCATTGGGCTCTAATTCAGCATGGAGTCTGCTTGAGATTCTCTCTCTCCCTTTCCTTCTGCCCCCTCCTCCCTCTCTCTCTCAAATAAAGAAATAAAATCTTTTTTTAAAAAGTGAACAATTTTAGTTAGTGATAAGCGTAAAGAAGGAAGGCACAGCACTTCTGGGAAGGCCTCTCTGAGGGGAGGACATTTGGACAGAGACCTGAATCTCAGTGATGTGAGGGCACCAGCCCTGAAGAGATGCAGAGAGAGCATTCCAGGCAGAGGGAAAAGCAGATGTAAAATCCCAAAGTCTAGAACAAGTCTGGTGCATTCCAGGTCCCAGGGAGGGGGAGAGTGAACATCAGATAGAAGGTAAGAGAACTGGGGCGCCTGGGTGGCTCAGTCGTTAAGCGTCTGCCTTCGGCTCAGGTCATGATCCCGGGGTCCTGGGATCGAGCCCCGCATCAGGCTCTCTGCTCAGTGGAGAGTCTGCTTCTCCTTCTCCCTCTCCCTCTGCTGTTCCCCCTGCTTGTTCTCTCTCTCTCTCTCAAATAAATAAAATCTAAAAAAATTAAAAAAAAAAAAAGGTAAGAGAACTGGTAGGGACCAGATTACAAAAGACCTTATAGGACATGATTTAAAAGATTACTTTTTTAATCTTTTTATTTGGAAATAATTTCAAACTTACATAAAGGTGAAAATATAATAGTACAAAGACGACTTATATGCCTTTTATCCAGATTTGTCTATTGTTAACATTTTATCCCATTTCCTTTATCACTTGTGGTGTGTGTGTGTGTGTGTGTATATAATTTTTTTAACCATTTGAAAGTTGCATGCATCATGGCCCTTTGCCCCTAAACACTTCAATGTGTATTTCATAAGAATGGGAATATTCTCTTATATAACCACTGTATGGTAAGCAACTTCAGTAAATTTAGCATTAATACAATAATTTTAACTAACCTCCCATCCGTGATCCAATTTTATCTATTTACCTAACAACGTCCTTTACAGCCTTTTTTCCCTCCAGTATAGAATCCTGTCTAGAATCAGGTATTTCATTAGTTGTCATGTCCCAAATAATACATTACTCATTTTGGGTTTCTATGATGTTTCCTTAGTTACTTGGTTCAGGAAATGGATCCCAGCCAGAACACTACCTAAGTGATATTGTGTCCTTCCCAAGTTAGCACATCTAGAGGAACTCAATGTCCATCTGCCCTTTACTGGTAATGTTAATTTTAAATATTTATTTATTTATTTTAGCGGGGAGGGGCAAAAGGACAGAGAGAGAGAGAATTGCAAGCAAACTCCCCATGGCAGTGTAGAGCCCAATGAGGGACTCGATCTCAAGACCCTGAGATCATGCCCCAAACCAAAATCAAGAGTTGGGCACTTACCCAACTGAGCCACCCAGGCGCCCCCCTGATAATGTTAATTTTAATTACCTAGTCAAGGTGTTATCTGATTTCTCCACTATAAAGTTACAATATTTTTTTCTTACAACCAAGAGATTGGAATGAAGAGGAAAAGCTGGCTAAGAAGATTGAGAACAAATGGACAAAGATATAGAAGTAGACCAAGGGTCCAATATCCTAAAGTCAAGTCAAGAAAGTGTTTGAAGAAGGAGCACAATTTATTTGATACTAATTTTATATTACACATTTAGTGATACTTAATATTTTTATGCATTATGGAAATAGAACCTTATAGTTCACACTTCATACTTTTCAATGAGCTTCCAGACACCATGTCTCTTTAGGCACACTGAATTGAGTAAGAACAAAATTGGAAAACAGTAAAAATCAAAGAGTTATAGCCTCTGTTCCTATACCATATGGAAGTGACTGACAAACCCAGACTTACATGAATCCAAATCCATAATGTGAACAGTCCCGAAACTGAAACACATATCCTTAAGAAGATCAGCATTTCTTGGAAACAATAGAGGAACATTATGGTTACAAATGTGGACTTAACAACAACAAGTAAAATAAACGTTTATCTAGTACATCCTAAATGCCAGGCAAGGTCCTAAAGCTATAGCAGAGAACAAAACAAAATAGCTAACCCTGCTTACGTAATTACCTTCTGGGGGGTCTAAGAGACGTGCGCTTGCATCCTAGTTCTGTCCTGTGACCTTAAGCAATCAACTTCTTGCAAACTTGCTTTTCTTTTATAATGAGGTTGCTAACTTCTACCTCATACTTCTAACTGAATATGGCAGAGTGAATTCAAAGGTTTACCTCTATGTCACTCCTAAAACTCTGCTAAAATTTCTCTAAGGGAGAGAGGAAAGGTATAAACCAACAAAGACAAAGAGAATGGCAGAACATAAAGCAGTAATAAAATTTTGAAAACCAGAAAACAGATGAACAAATGATAATCAATTTAGTAAATCAGAAAGCACTGAAACCCAAGTCAACAAGAGAAGTCCAAGAAATGGATTGATTCACATTGTAGTGCAGTTTAGGAGTCTGCAAATCTTTTTATGTAAAGGCCCAGATTTAAGCTTTGCAGATCATGGGGTCTCTGTCACAATTAGTCAAGTCTTCTTCGTAAAGCAAAAGCAGCAATAGGGCAATACACAGCTAGTGTCATGGCCATGTTCCAGCAAAGCTTCATTTATGAAAAAGAGACAGGGATTGAGGGAGAAAGGATTGTGATTTGGCAAGCAGACCAGATTGCTAAAGTCTGGTATAACACCTCAGGGATGAAGGCATCAGATCCCTCCAAAGGCAGCAGAGCAATGGTTCTGAAAATCAGAGTGAGAATGTGTAAAAGAGGGAGATAGGACCCCAGAACCCCTTTCCCACCAACTTCAGCCAGATGAAAGCCCCTCCCACACCCTGCCAGAAGACTAGAGAATTATTGTCTGGGAAACTGAATTCAGTACCCAATTCTGGGCTTGGGTACATATGAAGGTGGGTGTGAGATGTCTTACTAAAAACAAGAGATTAAAAAAAATCTCAAACCCTAGTCCCCACTCAGCTGGCAGGGCCTGGCAAGCAGGCTTGGGCTCTTTCCACAGAAAACTGGTAGATTTCTCTCTGGAGAAACTGATCAATCCTAGAGAAAAGATCTAAAGAGGCTGAGAGTTGGTGGTCACCCAACAGAATCCAGACAGAACTTCCTAGAGTAAGGCTCACTGGTTTAGCCTCCTCCACCCAAATACAATTAACAGTCTGTTTTTTACTGCTTCTATCTTAAAAAATCATCCTTTGTCACTAAAGACAGGAATCAAAATGAACATATAGGAATACTTTTTTTAAAGAAAGAAAGAAAAACTCAGAGGAACAGAGCAGGTAGCTAAGAAAGCTTCAAAATATAATAATTAATTCTCCTCAGAAGAGAAGATATTGCATCCATGAATTAAAAATAGGAGGCCAAAAAAACAAAGCACTGTCAGAGAACACAAGAACGCCCCTGGGAATTAAAAATACAATGGCAGAGATGAAGAATTCACAAGAAGCACTGTAAAATAAAGTAGAGAAAGTCTCCCAGAGACTAGAACAAGAAAACAAGAAAGAAAAAAAATAAGAAAATCAGTGGATCAATCGGGAAGTCTAACATCTAAATAAGAATCATTCCAATCAGAGAGAACAGAGAAAATACGCTGTATTCTATAACTTTGTATTTTTATAAAATGATTTTTTTTTAAAGCAAAGAGAGAATACAATTTCAATTTATAACCCCAGGAATTTGTCCGTTGAGAAAAGCCTGTAGACAAACCAGAAAGGATCATTCACATTCCACTTAACATTTCTCTCCAACACATATTTAGGCTCATTATTCAAACCAGTAAAGGACAAACAAATTAGTTTTCTCTTTTCTAAGCCATGCAAATCAGTTTCAATAATCTAATCTAATTCTTATGTACATCCCCTACTGTTTTTATCAAAGAATTTCATCAAGGCTTGTCACCCCAACTTTCATCTGTGCCTGAGCATCCCTAGAATTCAGGCTCTCCACACAGAATCCTCCAATTTTCTGGCAGGTGTGGGAAGGGCTCTACCGACTGCAGGAGAGAGGGATCTGGGGGCCCAGGTGTCTCTTTTAGACACTTTCAACCAATCATCCTGTTTCTAAATCCTCTACTCACCACTTTCAGAAGTATCTAGTGCCCTCAGCCCATACACCTTTTATTTGAATTAGATGTGCCTTTTATTTGATTTAAACATTAGGCATTTGTGCACAAATGACAAATCCCTTCAACTGATTAATTTCCAAAAGGTTCCCCCAAAAATTCCTAGATGCAGATGCAAAAGAGCTTATACAAAACTAGCTTCTTTGTACAAAGGGGAAATGCACTTATTTTCTCTCTTACAGACACACAGAGATATGGCAGCCTCAGTTTTTCAACTTTAGCCAACATCAAGAGCAAGTATAGACTCATGAGAGTCCACTACTCTAGTTTACCCTTGAAATTGTCACAGACCTTTAGATACTTCCACATACTTTCCAAAGAGTCCTCAAAACAAACCTTGGCTTTCAGTCTCTAAACTGGAGACGGAAGTCCAACCAGGTCCTCCAGGTTCTCCCCCTACAGACAGTTTCTGGCATCTAAACCTGGTTGCTTAGAATGTGAGACTTTGTTTTTTAAAAAGAAAAAGAAGAACTCTTTTAATCATTTAGTCAGTTTTCACCCAGCAGTCATTTTAAAAGAAGAGGTTCTCTTAGTTTTTAATTTTAAAATAGTAAAGACATTTAACCAAGGCAGAAGGACAGGTCAATGGCGATCAGACTTTAACACATGAGCTCTGAAATTGAACACACCTGACACTCATTAAAAACTCAAGGGTCAGCAGTTGCAGCATCAAAACATGAGAATCAGGGAGATGCAGAAGTTCTTAAAGCTACACTGGCTTTGACATTCTTTGGCCCAGAAATGCTTCTTCATTACTTTGCATGCTTGTGAGGTGAGTACACTTTTTTTTTTTTTCCTGAGACCAAGACAAAGAGCAAAGATGATTTTATCAGCAGCCAGAAAGGCAAATATTCAATGGCACAGGGAGTGATGTGAATAATACCTTGCTAACCCCACAGTTGAGAAAGATGACTGGTCCGAATAAACCAAGTCTAATGACCCTGTGGCAGAAATGGGTGTCCCAAATGCCTAGAAATAAGAGAATTTTCAATAAAGACAAAGAGGTCATACATAAAGATTCATCTAGATTGCCTGTTATCTCCTAAGGAGAAGAATTGCCCTATCATTTTTTAAAGTATAATTAACATACAGAGTCCATCCACAGATGGATAGAGAAGATGTGACGTGTGTGTGTGTGTGTGTATCCACACATATACACAATGGACTATTATTCAGCCATTAAAAAAAGAATGAAATTATCCCATTTGCAACAACATAGATGGATCTAGAGAGTATAATGCTAAGTAAGTCAGTCAGAGAAAGACAAATACCATTGATCTCACTCATATGTGGAATTTAAGAAATACAAAAATGAACAAAGAAAGAAGAGATAAAAAAACAAACTTAACTATTGAGAACAAACTGGTAGTTGCCAGACGGGAGGTGGGTGGGGGAATGGGTAAAATAGATGAAGGGGATGAGCAATGAGTAATGTATAGAATTGTTGAATCATTATATTGTACACCTAAAAGAATTTACCCATCTTTGATAGTAGATCAAAAACAAAAACAACAAATTCTAATTTTTCCTCTACTAATGAAGGCATTGGAAGAGCTGCTTTAAAAACAAAACCAGATTTAATCTATAATTGGAGTGAGTAATATAAAATCTTCACTACCAGATGATAAGATTCACCCTGAGAGCTGAACAAGTCAAATCTGCATTCTTGGGGCCCATGAGATGCATATCTCAGATAACACAAGATAAATGACTCCCAGAGTTGGGTGATCTTGTTGGGACCTGTAACTGTCCCATGGATCTATGGTAGATCCATAGTAACTGTGCAAGGAAAACTCAGAAATAATGGTCAGCTTTTAAAAAGTAGTTTTATTTGTAATTTTATATTTATATCTCAGAAAAACCAGTGTCTCAATAAAAGATATAGCTAATATTTAAAGAAAAAACCTCAATGTTTCAATTAGTCTGTTTATAATGCTCAGTGATGGAAAATAATAGTTATCCACATAATTAATGTAACTGCAAGGATCTTACATATCTGTTAATAATATCCGCATTTAGGGAGTTATCAACTTGTAGAAAAGGGGCTCAAGGCATCATCTATCTTGCAGAATAGAGTGAGATACAGTGATTGTGTGCATGCACATGTGAGTGCACACACTTTATCTTTGGGTTTCAAGGTGCTTAGATAAAAGCAAGGTAAGATATCTGTTTTGCTGCCCCACACTTCTATGACTTAATTCCACTTTCTGCTTAAAGTACTTCACATATAAAGCTTCACATCATAACTAATACCATACACAGCTTTATCTGAATGTCAATTATGCATTAAGAACTATCTAAACACTGGAAATATAGTGGTTAAGAAGAGAGAAAAAGTCCCTGACCTCATCTTTAAAAATTGAGGCCATGCTTTACTCATTATAACATCCATCAAAGCATCTCGCATGGTACCTCAGATATATATAATAGATGCCAAAGAAATGATTGTGAAATTGAATTGAATTTTTATTAGAGGTTCATTTCTAAATGAAGTTCATTTGTAGTGATGCTATTTGTAAACGGCTATTTGGGTGCAGTTATTGTATCAATCAAATTGAATTGATCAAAACTCACTCACAGTTTTTCACAAACACACAATGCATCAGCACCGAGACTAAGTTGGTTAGTACGAATCAGTGCAATTGTTTGTTAGACTCTAAAACATTAATACCTAATGACAGCTGTTTTAATCTTAATGTCTCTTAACATTTCCATTTCGGAGTCATTACAATTAAAAATACTTTTATATTTATCCATAGATATTTGAATTCTTCCTTTTAAGTTAAAGATAAATTATTAAAAACTTCCATATAGTATAATTCAGTAAGACTTGTTTTTTCATCCAAAGCTGGCTTACAATGAGTATACAGTTTTTTTCCTCAATCACTAATATTTTCCTCAATCCCAAATCAGCCAAAATTTGCCAAGCTGTGGGCAACTCCAAGGCAGGGGCTATTACCTCAAAATGTCCAGTACAACACCTAACATAAAGCAAAATCCCCATTCTAGATATTGCTGTGAAATTATGTTTTAGATGTGTGATTAACATTAACAGTCAGTAGACTTTGAATAAAGAAGGTTTTCCTCCCTCCCAAAATGTGGGTGGGCCTCATCCAATCAGCTGAAGGCTTTAAGAGCAAACACTGAGTTTTCTTAAAGAAGAAGGAATTCTGTCTCAAGACTATAACATAAAAACCCTGCTTTAGTTTCCAGGATGCTGCCCTGTGGAATTTAAACTCAGGACTGAAACATCAACACACCCTGAGTCTCCAGCTTGCCAGCCTGCCCTACAAATTTCAGATTTGCGAGCCCCACAATTGCATGAACCAGTTCATTAAAATAATCTGTGTGTGTGTGTGTGTGTGTGTGTATCCTATTGGTTCTATTTCTCTAGAGAACCCCAAGCCATAGACCTCCTCATTCACCCATACCCTTCCCCAAAATTAATCAAGTCATCTCTGGTTACTGCTATTTTGGGCTTCCAAGTCTAGTTGTGAGCACAATTTTTAAAATACCCCTTCCTGGGTTAAGTACATCTTTGACCTGCTCTATATACTCCCCAAAGTCTCCAGCAGCCTTGACCAGCCTTCTGTCCTCCTGAGTGACTGGGAATGGAAAATCATTTATTACCTCCTGACTCCTAGTCACCACAGTATGGCCTGCCTAGGGCCTTCACGTTCTGGCTGGAAGTATTTATTTGGTTGCTGACAGCCTCTTATATAGTCCACACTGAGCAACTGGGGTACTAGAAGTCTGTTGGAAAAGTGAGTGGAGATGTTTCAAGGAGGGGCTGGGGGATTACACAGAAACCAGGCAGAGTGAGGGTCATCACTGTGAGCTTCACCTGCTCCCCCACTGTGTCCAGGGATGTCTGTCATGAAGGAAAGAACTGTGGCTTTGTATGTGTATTTTAATGTAACTCAAAAAATGAAAGTACTGTTCAAATGATAAAGTATCCAGCTGCTAAATTGTTTTTTACTTTTCCCTAGAAAGGAAAATAAGCCTTGGGTGTTTTCAGACTGATTACAAAGGTTTTGCTCTAGATTTTATTGAAGCAGATGGGTTTGGCTGCCTTTTTTGTGGCTAAAAGCCATGTTCACCCAAATCACTCATATCTTTGTCATTCTAATTGTTCCACAGTTCACTTTGAGAAGCTCTTAACAGCTTTTCTTTCTATTTTAAAGTATTGCAGAGAGAGCTAAGGCTGGTATTCAAGTATGCAGCCTTCCTTATAAACATCTCAGGGCCCAGGCTGTGAAAGCTAAATATTTACTGAACCCCCTCTCTCCAAGGTCAGCAGAGACATTCAACTAACCAAATCCAATGACCTTTTATCTGTCTTTATTCTATTTGACCTCCTCCATTCATGTTAAAAAACATCTACAGAGGCCTACTGGGTATCCGGCTCTTATCTAGGCACTTGGGACAAAGAAACCAACAAGACACGGTTTCTACTCCCAAATGAAGTGAAAGAAAAGGAGAGATAATATTAAGATACGTGTGATGGTTCCACAAGAGCATGTGAATTAAAGGTATGCGTGAAGGAGCACAGAAAATCCCTTATTCAGGCTGGGATTTCAAGAGATGACTACCTGGAGGAAGAAGCAGGAACTCATTCACAAAGCGTAAGTAGAAATTACTCATTGGATGAGGGAGAGAAAGATGACCCGGAAAAAGAATCACTTGTGTAAAAGTAGCAAGGCATGAGACAGCAGGAAGCATTCCAAGAACTGCCAGAAAATTGACTGGAGGAAAACAAGTATATGGGGATGGCCAGATGTCAGGCAGGACAAAACAGGGGATAGGGGAGTCCCCAGAGGATCCTAAAGGAGCACTCTAACAGCAACACAGAAATGAGGAGGAGGAAGGCAGAAAGATTCTTTAGGAAGCTATTGGAATAGCCCATGATGAGAACCTGAATGAAGGAACTGGCTGAATCATCCTGCCCTTAAATGAGATGGCACACACAAGAGAAGAAAATGTTAGCTGGTGGACAGATTCAGGTTGACTTTGAGGAGCCTGCAGACCAACTGCATACAAGGTTCTGGCTAGAACATAGATGTGGGACATGAGTGCATACTCAGCAATTACAAGAATTAGTATGTTTATAATCACCTGGTGTGAAGGTAAGAGGAACAGTGACCTGAAGATAGAATTTGTAAAAGGGATGACATTTTATAGAAGTGCAAAAGGTGATGAGCCTGAAAAATAAAGGAGCAGCCAAGAGGAGGAAACTCAAGAGGTAGCAGTATCAAAGAAGCATTTAAAACTATTGACCACTTAGGATGGGGTCTGTGTAAAAGCTGATAGAACATGGGTAATGGAAATAATGGTTTCCATTTTACAAATGTGCTTTGTTCTTTTGCCTTCCTGAGTAAACCATATTTCACACTGGGCACCCATCTGCCTATGGGAAAATTAAATTCGTACGTAAGAAATGTAAAGAAAGGACAAAGAGAAAGTCAGTTTTTGGCACTCTACATGCAAACTGGATATGCAGCAAGTTAACAAACCTTGTTCACAGGATGTTATTTCAGCAAAGAGTAGGCTGAAGGACTTAGAATATAGGATTTACTTATGTGGAGGGCTGTCCCATGTCCCTACCAACAGCCAGGACAGACAGGGGAAGACATAATGAAGAAGAAATTTAAAAAGACATCTGGCTGTTTCTGGCCTGGGGAGAGAAAAGAAAGAAAGAGATTGGAAGCTATAAAACTTGTGTCTCCCCATTTCTCCTCCCTGGACATCAGGGAAATGTGCATTATATAAGTGAGGATAAAATCAGTGATAAAGATATGAGCTATAGTAACCCATTCGTTTTGTCAGGGAAGACTCTGGGAAAAGAGCATCTTTCAAGTTGTCCCCTTTTCCCCAAATACAACAACCTGGGATGCAAACACAACTCCTTGGCTATGCAGTATGTGCAGAAAGGGAAGGTTCTAAGGTTGAACTTTCTCAAACCTCCCCAGTTCCTGCATTTGTGTAGCCAAGGGACAGTGGGCCTGCCAAGGGGCCTACTGGGCAGAGCAAGGTGACCTCACAGAAGAGGCTTAGTAGCTGCTGGGGCACCATGCTGGACAAAGGCCAAGGAAGTCACCCAGGAGCAAAGTGAGGCCAGGTCAGCCAGCAGCACTGCTGGATCCTTACAAAGAAAACAAATTAAGTGACATCAGCTGTAGACTGCCTATAACAGGGCCAGCAGCACCCAGTCAGCCAGGAGACATTACTCCAAAGACCTACAGGTAACTGTGAGTGCGCCTCCCAGGACCAGCATAGCCGGGGAACCTCTTCCCTGACACACCTGGATGCCTCCTTAGAGAAAGAAGCAGTTTCTTCTGCTGGAGAAGGCTGGCTGGAGAAGGCCATCTGAGAAATTGAGTAAGTATCTTTCCCAAATAAGTAACAAAAAAGCTCCTAATATCATATTGGCCTTTGTTTATCCCAGATGACAGATTGAGTCAATCTGTTTTCCTCCTACTCCATAGATAAAAGTTCAAGGAAAAGATGAGATTCATTGTAGATAACATAAAGAATTTTTTTCTTCACATTACAGTGTAAGCATAATTTGAAACCTTGCTGTATAGCTAAAGATGGGCAATAATATTTTCCAAAGTATATCCCACAGAACACTAGTTCCTCAGAATGTTGACAGATATTATACAGGCAAAAAAATAAATAAAAATTTTAAAATCAGGTTAAAAATAAACAAAAAAATATTTAATGCAAACACTTTTGAGGTCATTTACTTTACTCATGAAAATTCTGAATCTCCAATAGAGCAATTTGGTATACCTCATTCCCATCAATTTGTCCAAGAATTTTACTTTCACAGACCATCTCTCTGAAAGAGTTTTGTAAACACTTCTGGCATTTAAAAAATGGAGATCCTTCAAATCTTTAGAATAATTGGGATCATGAGCCCTATAGTCTACTGTCTTCCTCTCTACCATGGTTCTTCGGTTGGCAATGTCAGTAATATTGCCAAACAGGAAATGCATGGTTACCCCTGAGCAAAATGGTGAAGCAGAAGAAACTAACATTTGGTGAGCACAGAATTCCACCTTCCTCCACTCTGGGCACATTTCATCCTACCCCTTTCCTCCTAACAGAACTTCTCAAATTTTTTTGTTTATTCTAAACTACATTGGTGACTTATTGACCATGATGGTGGACGAGCCACACCAGCTGCCTCCCCTTTCTTACAAGAATCAGTAGCAGTGCACTGCAGAATGGTGCAGTGGGTACGAGTCTGGAGCCAGACTACCTGGGCTTCTTTGAATCCTGCCTCAACATTTGCTAGCTTCATGATGATCCTGGGAAAGTTACTTAACCTCCCTGACCTCAGTGTCCCTACCTGCAAAGTAGATTGAATAACAGTACTTGCCTATTGCACTGAGACTATTCTCTATCATTTAATGTATATTAAATGATACATTTATGATTTATATCACATATATGTCATTTAGGATATAGTACATGAGTGTGTGTGTGTGTGTATATATATATATATATCACTTAGGACATAGTACATGCATATATATTTTAGCTATTTTTTAGCTTGCCAAAATATTAGCAAAGGAATAAAATGGAATGAACTTGCAATGACAAAGAGAATAAGAGGAGTCATCAATAAAGTGATTTCAATAAATTTATAGAAGAAACAAAGCCGATAAAGGAATGCCACAGATATAGCAGGGCAGAGGAACCCACAATCTAGCTTCAGAGTTGGCAAACTTTCTCTGTAAAGGCCAGGTAGTCAATATTTTAGATTTTATGAGTCAAGAGGCAAAATTGAGGATGCTATGCAAGTCTCTATTGCAACCACTCAATTCTGTTGTTGAGGCACAGAAGTAGCCATAGACAATACATACAGGAATGAGCATGGTTAGGTTCTAATAAAATTTTATTTATAGACACTAAAATTTTAATTTGATATAATTTTCACATTATAAAACATTATTATTTTTAATCTTAATATGAGATCTACCCTCAACAAATTTTTAAGAGTACAACACATTATCGTTTATAGGTACAATGTTGTACAGTAGATCTCTAGAGCTTATTCATTTTGCTTAACTGAAACTTTATGCCCTTTAATTAATAAATCTCCATTTCCCCTCCCTCCCAGACCTTAGCAACCAGCAGCCCACTTTTTGATTCTATGAACTCTATGAATTTGACTTTTTTTTTTTAAAGTAAACTCCATGCCCAACACGGGGCTCAAACTCACAACTCCGAGATCAAGAGTCACATGCTCTACCAACTGAGACAGCCAGGGACCCCTGAATTTGACTATTTTAGATACCTATTATAAGTGGAATCATGCAGTATTTGTCTTTCCATGACCTCCTCATGTCACTTAGCATAATGTCCTCCGTGTTCATCCATATTGTCATCTATTGCAGAATTTCCTTTTTTTGTTGTTGTGAATCTTGCAACCTAAGTGACAGTGCCACCTGAGTAATGAACATAGGAGTGCTAAATATTATTAATTTCATATTTACCAAAACTCCATTTAAAAATACAAATACTAAAATGTAATTTAAAATTACATTTTGGGAAATTGGATGAAGGTGATCAAAGAGTACAGACTTTCAGTTAGAAGATGAATAAGTACTAGGGATATAATATACAATATAATGGCTATTGTTAACACTTCTATATGGTATATTTGAAAGTTGCTAAGAGAGTAGATGCTAAAAGTTCTCATCACAAAGAAAAAACATTTTTTGTGGCTATATAAGGTGATGGATGTTCACCAAACTTATGGTGGTAATCATTCCACAATATATGTAAGTTAAGGCATTGTGTGCTGTACAACCTCAAGCTTATATATATATATGTTGTATGCCAATTACATCTCAATAAAATTATATCTCAATGAAATTGAAATTTTATCTCTATAATTCTATGTAGTTTGAGAGCACATATATTTATATATTATATACTTGAAAGAAAAAATAAAATGTAAAAACTATCCTCAGCTCTCCCAAACTATACAAAAAGAGATGACTGGCCGGATTTGACCCATGGACCATAGTTTGCCCATCCCTGTTGTAGAGCATGTTAATGTGAGAAATGCTCTAGACTCAAAAACAAAGATCCAGGCACTACAGCAGCAGGAAAAAAGGTGTGAGACAAAAATAGATTCACTGAAAGTCTGTAGATAGAACAGTCCTTCTCTGGCCCTACTGGGACTCCTCTGGAGAAAAAAAAAAATGACTTGAGAGACAAGAAACCCCAGTCCCTGGCTCTGCCATTAATTGAGGACACATGGGCTCTTTGTTACTTTCTGACTATTTTATCTTTCCATATGTTCTAAGAGGGTCTTCTCAAACTGGTTTCTTTCTTTTTCATGTTACCCTGTTTCTTTTCATCACCTGTGCAGACACCTGAAAAAGTATTGTGCTTGCTTGATTCCCTCTGGGCTACTTTCAGCACTGCTGACATCCAGGGAGCCCTAGGAAGGGGCTATGACATTGCCTTTCAATTCCATCTCTCCCCTGCCCACCCAACCTCAGCGGGGCTGGAGAACACCTCAAATTAGAGCTTCCCATGGTGGGAGCCTATCAGGTACCTCAAGAGTTATTCTGTATTGTAGCTTTTCCCCTTTCCCTTTGACACTGCTTAGTCTTAGGCTCTTCTCTTTCCCTTGCTTTCGATGGAATCCCAGAAAACATCACTGGTTTGCAGAGATGCAAACATTCATAGACAAGCTACACTAACAACTATGCTACCATTTGATAATGTCTTAGTATCAACAAGCTCCCTCTTGAACATTTCAGAAAATTCAAAAAAGGAGTCAGAGAGAAATGTGCTTTTTCTTTTCTACGGCAAAAAAAGGAATACATCCCAAAGGTGAGAGTGGCTACTGATGATGAAGAAAGCTACTGTCTGGGAAAAGGAAAGGGCTCTATCCCAGGAAAGGGTAAGCCAGGAGAGACTGAAGGGCCCTGACTTCTGACACTCAGTCTTGGAAAAGGATCATTGTGCCATCCTGTGACATAGAGATAGGTTAACTTTGTTGTATTTAACTAGGTTCTTAATTGTTGATAGATGCTTTTAAACACAAAGAAGAATGATCATGGCAATTTAGACTCTGTCTAGTTTCCTCTTTATTAATTTTTAAATGATTGACTTTTTCTAACTATTTCCATGCTTATTACATAACTAACAAATAACAAAAGTATTAATGTATTAAATAAGATTTCTCCTAATATTTATACATTGATTATAAAATTAATTATATTTCTTACCAGTCTATAATATACCAGACTCCAAAAATGCTTTAAACACCTTAAAAACAATATAAATATTGATGCAGTGCTTCTAGAATTGATTAGTACAGATATTGGAAAACTATTAGAAAATCACTAACATCATAGATTGAAATATGTTTATTATGTGTTTTTATTTTAATATACATTTTCTTTTTTCTTATCCAGTCACAATTATACTCATTTGCCCTGAGAGATAGGGTTGCCTTCTTAACCAACTAAAGCTGCAAATAGGATTTGAAAGTCCATAATCGGGCCTAAAACCACACATCTTGGGTCACCTTCTAATTTGTTTTACCCAAGGCCATTTTCCAGTTGGATGAACCCCTTTTCATGGGTAGAATTCTATCACATAAGAAACTGTCTAAATTATTAGCTCTGCTTACTATGAATGTCTTATCTTTTATAGATCAGCTGATATAGACCTACTTTGCAACAGTTTTTTCTGCATATATTTCTTTCCTTTAACAATCCAGTCCTTGTTTGTTTTGTAACTGCTGGTCCTGAGTGAAGCCTTGTCTGATTCAGTGAAATCTAAGGACTAAATTGGTTTGAGTCACTGAAATTACAACTTTGCTCATGAACCAGCCATTAAAACAGACAATATTTACCTGATACAGCTAGACTCATCAGAGAGATGGTTAGGTTGAAACCTCACTCAGAATATTTTTTTATATCAACCAGCTTGTTCTACTGTAGAGATGTTTGTTATTAAGTACAAGAGCCAAACATTCATCTAAGAATTGTTGTCTGTATCAGAACCTTGTTTAATTCAGCCTGGTGCATTCTCTCACTGAGACACTGAGGGTAGTGTGGGAGGACAAAAGGCAACTGCCATGGGTTTTCCCCCAAATCCCTGCCTCTAGCCCTTACTTCTCTTCCAGATCCAGTTCTGCATTTCCTGTGACTGCCAGCCACTTCTGCCCAGAAGTCCCACTAACACCTCAACTCAGTAGGACTAAAACTAGAATTTCTTCTCCCAACTCACTCATTCTCCTACCTCAGATATTCACTCAAAATCTCATCAAATTCTTCCTTCAACTTGTTTCCCACATTTGTTAAGGTAACCAACTTATAGAAAAAGCTGAACTCTTCTAAGCAAACAGAAATTCCTCTGTGTTAAACCAGCTCTGTTGAAAATTATTTTCTACTTCCAGATGAGATCATGGCCAGGTTCCTTGATTTAACTATCATTCAAGAATAAAAAGTCATCTAAGGATTCTGGGAAGATGGCAGAGTAGGAAGCAGCAGGAATCTGTCTCCCCACCTAGACAATAATTGCATTGGCAGAATCTGTCTGATATTATATTATTTTGGAACTTTGTGGAGTTTATTGAAGACTTGCAACTTCCAAGGGAAGGCATGGACAGTAAATGGAGTCAAGTTCAGCTCTTAGCACAGTAACAGCTACCCATCTCCTACCCCCAGCCTTGTGGCCGACACTGTGCATATGTTCCTGGAACAGCCTGCACACAGCTGGCAGGCCAGAGAGAACCCTGTCCTCCAAATGCTCTGCAAACTGATTGATGCCTCTGATCACACAGATGCAGACAAAAAGGTGGGCACTCATTGTTGCTCCTCCCCGCCATTGTTTCAAGCCCCTCCCCTTCTAGTTAAAGTGACTTCTAGGGAATTTAAAAAGCCAATGCCCTTTTCTCCCCTCTCATTTTCCTTTTTCCCTTTTGAAAGCCAGATATTAAAGACTAAGACATTGAAAAACAATTGCATATATGGGGAAAATTAGAAAGTTACCATGCATTTTCAAGGAAAGGCTCAGAAAGGATCTGAGAAGACCTTAACTTTATACCTCAGAGTGATCCTTGGCATAGAGACAGCCTACAACAATTAAAATAATAATAATAATAATAATAATAATAATAATAATAAAAAACAGCAAACCTTGGGGAAGGGGGTGAATCTTATTTCCAGAATTGCCACATTACTAGGTTCAAATGTCTAGTTTTCAACCAAAAAATCATAAGGCATATAAAGAAACAGGAAAGTTTTGCCCCTTTAAGGAAAAAACTAAACCAACAAAAACTGTCTCTGAAAAAGACGTGATGGCAAATCTATTACATAGAGAGTATGAAAAAACTGTCTTAAAGATGCTCAAAGAACTAAAGAAAAATTGTGGAGAAAGTCAAGAAAACAAGGAATGAACAAAATGGAAATATCGATAAAGAGAGAGAAAATCTAAGGATAACCTAAAAGAAATTCTGGAGCTGAAAAGTAAGATAATTAAAAATTCAGTAGAGAGAGTCAAGTCAGATTTGAGCAGGCATTAGAAAGAATCAGCAAACTTAAAGATTAATGAAAATTATTAAGTCAAGAAAAAGATTGAAGAAAAGTGAATAAAACTAAAAGGACCCATGGGACACAACCAAGTAGAGAAACATATGCATTGTGGGAGGCTCAGTAGGAGAAGAGAGAAAGAGAAAGCAGAGGAAATATTTGAGAAATAATGCCTGAAATCTTCCCAAATCTGATGAAAGACATGAATATAAATATTCAAGAAATTTAACAAACTCCAAGTAAGATGAACTCAAAGAGGCTTACACTACAGCACATTATAATCAAATTTTCAAAAGACAGAGACAAGTGGAATATGAGTAGAAGTGGTGTTTGTCACTTCCAGGCCTACACCACAAAAATCTCCCATTCAATCCTCCACCATCTCTATTGCTCCTCATACACTGGTTGGAAGGAGAGATTCTGAGGCCTCAGTGAAACCATGCGAAAGCAGAGCCCACATCCCTGAATCACTGCAAAGGCTGCTCATTGAATGCCCTCCCTAAACAAAGTGATTGAGAAATAAATCTCTATTTTGTTATACTACTGATAATTCAGGGTCTATCTGATTTTAAACTAGCATTACACCAAATAATATAATTGTCCTGTGTCATTTTGTTGCCAGGAATGCTTCCTCTATTACATCTGCTTGTCAAAATGTTTAAAAGTCCAGCTCAGGGACACCTGGGTGGATCAGTTGGTTAAGTGTCTGCCTTCAGCTAGGGTCATGAACCCAGGGTCCTGGGATCAAGATTGAGCCTCGCATTGGGCTCAGTGGGGAGCCTGCTTCTCCCTCTCCCTCTGCCCGCCCACCCCCCACTTATGCTCTCTCTCTCTCACTCTACGTCAAATAAATAAATAAAATCTTTAAAAATATATAAATAGGGGTGCCTGGGTGGCTCAGTCATTAAGCGTCTGCCTTTGGCTCGGGTAATGATCCCAGGGTCCTGGGATCGAGACCCACATCAGGCTCCCTGCTCCACGGGAAGCCTGTTCTCCCTCTCCCACTCCCCCTGCTTGTGTTCCCTCTCTTGCTGTGTCTCTCTCTGTCAAAAAATTAAATAAAATCTTTTAAAAAATTTAAATTTTTTAAATAAAAATAAATAAAAATAAATAAATAAACAAACTGCCACTTCTTTCTCTAGTTACCCAGGCAAAATTATTTGTCCCTCTTCTCTAACATTGGCTATATCTTATTATCATTTTATAGCAATGATCACATAATATTTAATATTTGTATTCATGTTTTATCTCTACAGTAGACAGTATACTTCTAGAAGGTAAGGATCATAGTTCTTTTACCTTCATATGTCCCACAGTATCTAGTAGAGTTTCTTGTACACGGACACTATATACATATTGAATTATACAGGTTACTTGTGCCACACACCATCCATCTTCTTGAAATCACCTCTGCAATAGAGGGCCATCAGGTTGGTCCTTCTGGTAGATAGTTTGTACTGAGAAACTCAATTTCCCATTTCTAGAATGCTATCTTTGCTCTGCCTCCACCCTCTTTTTTTTTTTTTTTTGTCCCTTTCTCAGACATACATATAGGCAGCTTTCTCTCCTAACACTCCTCCTTAAAGCTAAATTTTGCCCATACAGAAGTCCCTATTTGTCACTGACCCTTGGTTTAGAAAAATAGTTTTTTATAAGATTCATTACAGAAACTCAGTAGTTTCTCCACACTTCCCACCTGATCTTTCAAGAATGAATTGCAATGCATATCCCTAGTCATATTCTCTTCCAGCACCTCTCTTTTCACCCAGACCACTACTTCCTCATACATGTAGGAAGCCAAGTTTTATTCTCTATCACTCCCACAACTGGTTACTTTAATGTGTTTCACTTCATTACCCTGAAGATCACATTTATTAACTTCTCTTACTCTTCTCTTACCTCTTCTGAAATCTAATCTTTATTTGAAATGTTTAGTAGTATTATCTATCTTACACATACCACTTTAATTATACAAATTATTTTGTGCATATTACCTCATTTAATCCTAATCACAGTCATATCAGTAAATTATCACCAAGCTATAATTTTTTTAAATTGAGGCTCAGAGAGGTTAAGTAACTTATTCTAGGTCACACAGGTACTAAGTGGTAGAATGGAGTAAAAAATTAATAAACAAATAGCTTCCCCATTTACCTCATTTTTCAGCTACTCATCTTCATTACTCTGCTCTTCCAGGGAAAATTTCTGTGTCCTACACCTTAAATAAGTCTAGTAGTAGTGCTGTCATCCATGTGGGCAGAGCCAGGTTAGAACAAGCTGACCTGGGGCAACTCTTTCACAATATGAGGCGAAATAGCCAAAAAACAGGGTCTTGGTGAGCCAGAAATATGGCCAAGGAAATGTTGCCAAATACAAAACTTCGAGGGCCAGGGGAGAACACAAATGGGAGGTGGGCATCAAAGTGCACAGAACAGAAGAAAGTGCAAAGAAGAGCTCAAAGAGCGTAATGAGTACCTAGAGCTCACCCACTGTGCAGCTGGAGGAGTACTGTTAAAGCAGCTGGACTTGAGAAGTTTGATTTTTGGCTTGGAGAAGTGGAGCTCTAAAGTCCTGTACAGGCCTAGACACAAATTTCCAAATCTTCCTTAGAATTTGGAGCCTCTTTGAGCTTTGAAGCAAAAACATAGATTTGTAGAGAAGAGGAGACTGAGCATTAATGTGGAGTTCTACTATCTTAAATGCCTATTTTTTTTAGATTGAATAAGAAAAAAACACCAAGTAAAGACATAAACTCTATATCCAGTTCATTTAATGGAGTGAGATTTGGAGCAGAAGTTCATAATTAGGGAATCCAAACTATTACTCTTAGCTGCCTTTGAAGATTTCGGTGAAACAAGTTTAATATAGGCCCTGCATCCTTTTTTAGCCTCTACTTCTACCACTAGCATTTTAACTTTCTCTGTGTCTCACATTCAAACTCCTCAGAGAAAGTATCTCCTAGTCTAAGTTGATGACCGTCATCTTTGTTGGCAGAACTTTGAGCTTGACCAACTCAAGGACCACTGCTCAGACCATATATGGACTCACTTTGGACTAGCTGCCCATTCCTCCTTGGGTTATGTTGTATAGACCATGGCCACCTATTTGGGGTTTGGGGGTTTACTTTTAAGATTGTACTTATTTATTTGCCAGAGAGAGAGTGCGCGCACAAGCAGGGGGAGCTGCAGGCAAAGGGAGAAGCAGACTCTCTGATGAGCAAGGATGCCCAATGCAGGACTCAATCCCAGGACTCTGGGATCATGACCTGAGCTGAAGGCAGCCGCTTAAATGACTGAGCCACCCAGGCATCCCCACCTATTTGTTTTTGAAGGTGATTTACACAGGAAGAGTTGTTCTATTAAGCAAAAATTATTCCATCAATGTGTGCCCCAAAAAGTCTCTATTCCCCAAAACTTTGTAAGGGTAGCTGAGGAAGGAGGGAATTGCTTTGTCTAAACTCTAAAATAATTAAAGTTTGTTATTTGTAAATTCTTCCACACTAACACACTAAGATCAACACAAATTCATAAACTTATTAGGTTTCTTTAAAGTTGTATAATTATTTTAAGAGTCTCAGTGGTTTTCATGTGCATGTGTTTTTCATAGCTACCCAACTGAAAAATCCTTGAAGGTAAGAATCACATCTATTTTTTTATCCCTGACAACATCTAAGATTCTGTGTTCACCAAGGGTGTTAAATAAATGTTGCTCAGTGACTGAGTCTAAGGATCTCTGGGTGTTATTGAAAAATTGACTTTAACTGCTTCATTAACTGTCTGTATACACAGAGAGTTGAGATCAGCTGTTTAAAATAACACACAAGAGATCCTTCTGTTCTGTAATGTCAATAAAAAATATTGAAATTAGAGTGATGGGATCCTAAATGTGAGCCATAAAGGAAATTATCTCTGCTCTATGTGTGATCCAAATATTTCTTCTTTCTTTGCAATCTAATAAAATATTTATTAATAAACCAATAGCATGAATTGAAATTTTCTGGGCCCTAAACTAATTTTGATTAGATTAAAGTGACCCAATCCTGTTCCTTGAGATTCTAAAGAAAAGTCAAGCAGGCAAGGATTTTTCTTTTCATCTCAGAGGCTTCCTCCTTTACAGTGAATCAGGCTTGTGTTTGGGATTTTGTTTTTTAGAAAAATGTCAGTGGAAAGCCATTTTAGACTTGCAGCAAACCCACCAATCTCGGTGACTTTAAATCAAGGAATAAACTTGGTTTATGGCAGTAGCTCTCTTGGCCCCAAGCAAGTATATACACCTTGTTCTCAAGCTTTACAGTAATCAGATTTATGAGTAATCAGAAATGTTTTATATATAATATTTTAACTGCAAAGGCACATACATAAAAAATACTCTGTTTTAGCTAAAATTTTTGCTTGGTGACTCTCTCCGTAAAGAGCTGTACAGATTTTTCAGCCTAATTGAAATAGTGACTTTCCCCTATGTTGCAGAAGGTGATTATAACTTCCCCTCTCACCAGAAAAACATGTCATTTGCCTTTAATCTCAGTATCTCAGGATTATCTCAATATCACAACCAATGAATAACATGAGTTTTAGTTTTTCAACATGGAAACAGTTCTTCCACACAAAAGTCAGACACAACATTAGATTTCTTTTTCTGTTCTGCCACATTGGAAAGGGCTTCCTGTCAAAAGCCTTCAGCTTGGAAGTCACAACCTCAACCCACAACTCTTTACACTCGACTCACAGGCAAATAATACAAAAGGAAGGGAAGTGAAAGATAATATATCAAGATACAAACTACAGTCCTATGCAGGAAGCCACCCATACTAGCATTGTTATGTTAACTCTTTACCAATCGTAATATGCCATGTCCTAAGTATAGGACAGGACACACTAGATCATTAGCTCCTTCCTTCAAGCCACAGCTTTATCTACATTTTATAATTTCACTGCCTCACAGTACCTTCCCCTCTGGCAATTAGAGCAAAGACTCATACGCTATAGGCATTGCTTAATAAATAGCCCTTCAAATGCCATTACATAGAACCAAACTAAGCCACCAGCACAGGCATTAGTTTTGATACGGGAAGAGAATGGGAAGAAGATTATGCCAACATTACCCAAACTGTGTTCCCATGTGTTCTACAGAAAGAGAAAAAAAAACATGGTAGTCAACCAGATTCAGGAAAATTCAAATGCTGTACCACTTTCTTGAAAATTTACATCTAATGAGCATAAAAGCTCCAAAGAGTCTTGTAGTGAAAAAACTTGTTCAACTTGATTTAATACCGCTTTCCCAAGTGCGATGGTTAATTTTATGTGTCAACTTGACTGGGCTAAGGGATGTCTAGAAAGCTGATAAAAAAAATTGTTTCTAGGTATGTCTTGAGGGTACCTGCAGAAGAGATCAGCATTTGAATTGGTGAACTCAGTAAAGCAAACTGCCCATCCCAGTGTGTGTGGGCATCATCAAGTCTGCTGAGGGTCCAAATAAAACAAAAAAATAGAGGAAGGGTGAATTTTCTCTCTCTGTTTGAGCTGGGACATCTATCTTCTATCTTCTCTATCTTCTCCTACCCCCGACCATCAGCCCTCCTGGTTCTCTGGCCTTCAGACTCCAACTGATAGTCACACTATCAGTTCCCTCTACCCTCACCCTAGTTCCCCAGGTCTTTGGACTTCAGACTGAATCACACCACCTGCTTTCCTGGTTCTCCAGTTTGCAGACAGCAGATTATAGGATTTCTCAGCCTCCATAATCAAGGGAGCCAATTCCTATAATAAATACAAATTTTTATGTATATGTACACATACATATACATAAACATACTACATATTATACATATGTACATGTGTATATATACATATACATAAACATACCATATATTATACATATATATACATATACATAAAAATATATATATGTGTATATATATGTATCTCCTGTTGGTTCTATTTCTCTGGAGAACCCTAATATACCAAACATATTTGACAACAGAGCCCTTTGCAGAGGATATCTACTGACATTTAGAAGGATATCAGTGTCCTGTGGAACAAAATCTGAGAAATCTTCAGTTGTCTGATTCAAACCAATAAGCTGACTTGAAGAGAAAAAGCACAGGCTTCTGGAGTCAAACAGACCATAATTCTGCCATTATTGGATTCACATGATCTTGTGTAAGCTTCTTATCCTCTCTTAGCCTTAGTTTCCCCAAATTCAAACTAGGCAGCCTTCATATACTGTTGCTATTGTTAAATAAGATAAGATACTATATTACCTGTCATTTTATTTTTTTAAAGATTTTATTTATTTATTTGAGAGAGAGAGAGAGCATGAGTAGGGGGAGCAGCAAGCAGAGGGAGAAGCAGGCTCCCCGCTGAGGAAGGAGCCCGATGCGGGATTCAATCCCAGGACGCTGGGATCATGACCTGAGCTGAAGGCAGATGCTTAACCAACTGGGCCACAAAGGTGCCCCTACCTGTCATTAAAAAAAATTTTTTTTGTTCTTCCCCAAAGGGAAAACTATTCATTCCTCTTAGGAGGATAGAAGGAAAAGGAAAGTAACATAGTAGTTACTGATGGATGTGGGAAAATTAGGATAGATTAGGGATTAGTTCTCTTCTTTTAAAGTTAACTGAAAAAATATAAAATGCATTGAAAATTAAATTAAGCCAGCCATGCTAATAGAAGTACAAGAGTAAAAGCAAAAGAAATGGGAGAGACAAGAAGAGATCCTTTCCTGCCATGAACATGGAACAGTGAACTTCAGAAAATTATGTCTATAGGTCTGCAAATGGACAGAACAATATTCATCTCTGACCTAACTTCTCTGAACATCCTGCACACTTGAGAGCAGGACAGGCTGAATGTCAGGTTTTTGCGACCTAACATTAGGGATTTAGGTCTAATTCATCAACTGCTAAAATCTGGTCTAACCCAGATATTCACTTTCTTTTCTGATGGTACTGGTGTGTAATAACATCTCAGTCCTTGACAAAGCCTGTACCACAGAGAGCGAAAACTTAAAAATACTAAGAGTGGAATGATAGGTTAGAGAAATTTAGTCAACGAAACTTCAACTCCTGCAGTAGACTTGTCAGCATGTTACATAGGGCTTTAATTTAGTAGCTTCCCGACATATGGGCAACAATATGGTCTCAATGGTTCCCTGCTACTGGCATGGCTGAGGAGGAGGAGAAATAATTAGACATCTGACAGGCAAGTGGCTGCTCTCACAGCTCAGCCAAGGCTTTTGCAGAGGGCACTGGATATTTTTAAACCACAGTTCCATTGCTGCTAAAGAAATTGTACATTTTTCTTTTGCTGATGAATAGGCATTGGTTTGTTTCAGAGTCTGATGATAAAGAAGTGATGGAAGTCATAAGCCTAATTCTTTCATCCAGTTTTCTAAGGAAAAGTATATATGCTATCCATCCAAACAGTTTGTTTTTAGCTGTCAGAACCTCCATTCTGCACATTAAATGAGGAACCTAAGGATTCTGTATAAAGCCAGCAAAACAGGCCATAAACAGGTACATGGGAGAGGGTGAGGGCAAGAAATGCTTTTGCCAACCAGACTGTAAAAACTGCTCAAGGTCAATGAATCTATTTTGATTCCCACCCACAATACTGTCACCACTATGACCAATGAGCACAGTACTCAGTATCCAGCAGTAATTCATAAATATTAGCCAATGTGTTGATATTTTTCTAACATGCAGACCCCATAGGCTTGGCCTCTAGAAAAAAGTACAGAGAAAACAAGCAGGACAAAAGTGTCATGCTTCTTTGTGCTGTCTTCATCATACGCAATAGTGCCTGGCAGGAGTTCAACCCACAGGAAGGTTTGATTTGTCTGAGATTAGACACTTTTTTGGAAGTAAACAGCATTTTCTGCAAAGAAGCCACATATAAAAATTTCAGCCAAGTTTTACTTCTTTCTTTATATAACCAAGCATGTGTATGTTTATTTTCAAAAAATTAAATTTCTTGTCTAAAGCTCATCTCTTGTTTATATCCATAGTTATAGACTGAACATCTGTATCCCCCCAAAATTTATATGTTGAAGCCTTAACCCCCAAAACAATGGTATTTGGAGGTAGGATCTTTGGGGGAGCTAATTAGGTTAGGATGAGGTCATGAGGGTGGGGCCCCATGATGGGACTGGTCCCTTATAAAAAGAGCACACTCTCTCTCCATGCACGCACAGCGAGGAAAGGCCATATGAGGACAAAGGGAAAAGGTAGCCATCTGCAAGCCAGGAAGAGAGCTCTCACCAGATCCCAACTATACTGGCACCCTGATCTTGGACTTCCGGCCTTCAAAACTGAGGAAAAAAACATCTGTTGTTTCAGCCACCCAGTCTATGGTATTTTGTTATAGCAGCCCAAGCAGATGAAGACATACAACAAAACAGCAGGGACAAATGTGCTTGAGAGTAGAGCTAGTGGCCATATGGGAAAGGTCAGCAGTGACACAGAGAGGACATACACTTAGAAAACCAGGGTAGGTTTACCTTTGACTTTTTTTTTAAAAGACGAAATTATCAGAACCAGACAGGCTAAGTCTGCCTTGTCAGGGGTCTAGGCATTTCTTCCATGGGAGTTAAAAATTCTATGACAGGAGACCAAACCTAGCCACTGAGGCTGAGAGTGAACAAGCAGATCTCTAACAGCAACCGTGTGAGACAGATGCACATGGACAGCATTTGCAAAGTCAGATCTTAGTTTCCAGACTCATTGGCATTTGATGCTATGGATTCCAAAGTCCAATCAACTTTCAAACTTCTCTGTTGGGAGGGAAGAAGACATTATCATGTAATACTCCCCAAAGCATTCTACTTGTCTTTATAAATTTGCTCTAGAGAGGGGCATTGTATTAGTCAGATTCCGCAAAGAAACAGAACCAATAGGAAAGAGAGACAGAGACAAAGACAGAGACAGAGAGAAAGAGAGATTGTAAGGAATTGCCTCATGCAACTATAGGGGCTGACAAGTCCAAACTCTGTAGAACAGGCGAGTAGGCTGGCAATTCAGTTAAGAGACGCTGTTGCAGTCTTGAGTTCAAAATATGCCAGCAGGGCAGCAGGCAGGAAACTTGGGCAGCATTACTATATTGCAGTCTTGTAGAAATTTGGTTCTTTGGTAAACTTCAGTGTTTACACTGAAGGCCTTTGACTGACTGGATAAGGTCTACCCACATTAAGAAGAGTAATCTATTTTACTCAAGGTCTACTGACTA
The DNA here is from genome assembly GCF_004348235.1 of Phoca vitulina. Classification (NCBI taxonomy): domain Eukaryota; kingdom Metazoa; phylum Chordata; class Mammalia; order Carnivora; family Phocidae; genus Phoca; species Phoca vitulina. The sequence continues at coordinate 5,575,333 of NW_022589714.1, forward strand.
AATGTGAATCACATCTAAAAATTGTCTGCACAGCAACATCTAGACTGGTGTTTGGCCAAACAACTGAGCACCATAGCCTAGCCAAGTTGACACATAAAAGTAACCATCACGAGCATAAAATGGGAAGTAAAAAGACAAAAACAAATTTCTAAAGCCTTCAAATTTTTCTTCTGTCCTAACCAGCTTATCTTTTTTAAGAATGGGTCTCATCCATTGTCGCATTAAACTACTCATTGAATCAAATATAGTCTATTATATCCCTTGCATTCCCAAGATATCCCTTGCATTTTTACTAAAGTCAACATGCTAGTGCAAGATGAGTTTCTAGGATGCAAGAAATATGGTCAACCCTAAGTCATGAGACATCAAAGGTTAGTAACCTAAGGCAAAGCTGCCCTCCAAAAATAGAGCAACTTGTGAGGGCTGGGATACTGCTTACTTGTCCAACATTTTAACCCCAGAGGCTAGCCCTACACCTGGCTCACAGTTGGTTCTCAGAAATCTTTGTTAAATGAATACCTGAACTAATTAGGGAAGTAAAAGAGATTAACATTATTAAAGGTGCTTCCCACTTTGAGATGACAAAGCCAAGTAGAGGACTGTTGTGTTTCTTAGTTTTTCTACTCCATTGCAAAATAAAATAATTACCTCTGCAAATTGAACAGATACAGACTCTACTCTGGTCCCCATGTCAGTAAAGTCTTGTGGGTATTTTGGAGCTATTAACTTTCATCCCATATTGCAGCACTGAGAATTCAGTAAGCATATTTACTAGCTGTGTAACCTTGGACAATACTAATAACTAACACCAAATATCAAGTACTGTCCTTAGTGTCTATATTTACCCATAACATTCCTCATGAGGTGGGTACTGCTATTTCTCCCCTTTTTACAGAAGAGGAAACTGCAGCACAAATAAATTAAGGAACTTGCTCAAAAGTCAGACCAGTAGTTAGTGGCTCAGTTGGAATTTGAACTCAGTCTGGTTCCAAATACCTCTCTGCCATACTGCAATTTACTTAGCTACTCAGAGCCTCAATGTGTTCATTTACAAAGTAAGAATAATAATTCCTCCCTTGTAGAATTGTTTTAGGATTAGTGCCAATTCAAAGCACAGTGCGTGGGACACAACCCATGGGCCCTGAATAAATAGTGGTGGTATTGACGGGAAGAGTAATAGCAATAGTATCTGTTGCTATTGTCACTGTCATCATTGTCGTGGCTGAGGTAGATTCCCTCTACAATCAAGTCATTTTATAATTGCTACTTAAGTCACAAAATTCAAGGGGACATGTACCTATCTTAGTACACTTAGTTCACAAAATAAATAAAACATATACACTAACAAACATGAATTCTGGGATGCAGAGTTGTCACTTCCAAATTGTCTGCCACGCCACTCATCCTTAACATCAAGTTTTAGACTAAATCTGCAGGAAAACTGTGGTAAATTAATGATGACCAAAAATTCTTTACTACTCCTTCTACTGAAAAACTAACTCTAATTTCCCTCTCCCTGAAACGGGGCTGGCCTTAGTGAACTGTCTGACCAAAAGAATATGAAGGAATTGACATTCTGGAAACTATAAGACTAGGTCATCAAATCCTTTCAGCTTGTGCCAGGGCCACTTGGAATACTTGCTCTAGAAGCCCTGAGCTCCATAGGAAGTCTAACTATCCTGCGTAGCTAAGGCCAGCCTCCCAGCCATCTCCATCAAAGTGGCAGACATATGAACGAAGCCATTTTAGACCCTCTAGATCAGTCCATCTGCCAGCTGAATACCACCAGCTGACCTCAACCAATACCATGAGGAATAGACAAATGACCAGAATCTTAAATTCATGATCAACAAACTAGTGAGATACAATAAAACACTTTTGTTAAGCCACTAAGTTTTGGGGTAGTTTGTTAAATACCAATAGCTAACTAGAACAGAAAGAATTCCAATATATCAAATGAGAAGTTGCACAGCACTATGTCCTGAGAGAGAGTATTTCTTAATTCAGCTGCCATTCAATAGAATCTACATGAGTGATGTTGAGTGGGCAGCACTGGTCAGAGGATATTTTTATTGGAAAAAGGAAATGAATCACGGTTAGTTCATAGGAATAGAATGTGTGATGTCAGTGAATTCAAGGTAATAGTTACAAAGTCACCAAGACCTTGTGAAGATAAAATAAGAGGACAGAAACTGCAGAATGTTTCTTTCCATCATTGCTACCACAAAATTAAAACAAATCATGAACAGAATTAGATCAAATGGAGCAGAGGATCCAACTGATACTAAAATGCATGTGCCATGTAGATGCCCTTAGCAACAAGAACCTCTTAAGTTAACAATATTACAAGAAAGTCATGTAAAATTAAGCTTATAATTAAGGCAGAGCCACATGTGTGTCATTAATTCCACTTTGGGAAAGGGTCTGGAAAGGAGTGAGAGAGCTGTTTTTGCAGTAAACAAAAGGTGAGAACCCGAGGAAAAGAATTTGAGTTATGCATCAGAGGGTTAAACAGGGCCCATGTGCTCCAGAACATTTTATGTGGAAAACCTGTGATATCTCCCTCTCACTGAGAGAAAGAAAATAGACAATGTGACTTACTTTTTGTATTTATAAGGTTTTTTTAATTTTTATTATTGAAGTAGAGTTGACATACAATGTTATATTAGTTTCAGGTGTACAACATGGTGATTTGACAATTCTATTCACTATACAATGCTCACCATGATAAATCACCATCTGTCACCATACAATGCTATTATAATATCATTGACTATACTCCCTATGCTCTACCTTTTAATCCTGTGACTTATTCATTCCATAACTGGAAGCCTGTATCACCCACTCCCCTTCATCCATTTTACCCAACTCCCCACCCCCTTCTCCTCTGGCAACCACCAGTTTGTTCTCTGTACTTATGAATCTGCTTGTGTTTGTTTGTTTTTAGATTCTATATACAAATGAAATCATATGGAATTGTCTTCCTCTATCTGACTTATTTTACTTAGCATAATACCTTCTAAGTCCATCCATGTTCTCAAAAATGGCAAGATCTCATTTTTTATGTCTGAGTAATATTCCATTATATATATACACCACATCTTCTTTACCAATTCACCCATCAATCAACACTTAGGTCACTTCCATATCTTGGCTATCATAAATAATGCTGCTATTGAACATGAAGTTGCCATATATCTTTTCAAAGTAGCATTTTCATTTTCTTTTGGTAAATATCCAGTAGTGGAATTACTGCATCGTATGGTATTTCTACTTCTAATTGAATGTTTTATACATAGACACTACCTGGCGGCTGGATAGAAGGAAATCAGGCATAGTGAGATATACCCACATAGCCTAAAGAAGTTTGCAATTCCTTTACCTAACCTATGCAACACCCTTCAGGGACAATAACAGTATCTTCATTTCTAGAGTTACGAACAGAGCTGTGAAACAACTTACTTGTAGCCATGTGACACTTAAAAGTTTGCAAAACAAGGTTGTTTCTGATTTGTAGGATTTTATTAATCTCTCTCTCCTCCCTATTTTTTCTTTCTTTCTTTCTTTTTTTTTTGGGGGGGGGGGCCAGGAAGTTAAGAGATTGGTATACTATGAAAACCTTTCCAGATATTTCAAAGTAGCCCTAGTTTCCTGTATTTTTAAGTAGCCTCATAACAAGGAAAAAAGAACTGAAACTATCCCAGAGAAAGAAACTAATGAGAACTTTATTCCATGACACTCTATGGTCAATATTTTTATTCCAGGAAATTCCTGCCCGCAGAAAGATTCTGCTGTTGTGTCCAGCTCTTCTTCAAGAGCATCGCTAGGTGGCATCCCAAGGTTAAAAGCTGCTGGAGCAAAATGAAAACATGGATTCTGCTACAATCCAATATCAAATTATACATAATGTCCCAGCAGCATAAAACCTAAAGGAATTCTGAGCCACAAATATTGATTTCTTTTTATTTGCTAAAAAAAGTCAAGTTTAAAGAGATATACAGCTTCAGAAATGTCTTTCTTTTTATCTTTTCTGTTTTTAATAATGAAAGAAATTAAAGATTTTGTTAAATGTAAAGACAGTCAACAATCCTTGAGACACAAACAATTTTCTAAACAATCCATCTTGGAAAACATGTTGCTTCCTACACAATTTAAACACAGGCTTAAGACAACCCAACAAAGAAAGCAGATTTTATTTTATTTTTAAATGTAAAATGATTCAATACCCTGATTTATCTTTGAACTTAAAAATAAATAAATAAGTAAACTGCCAGTGGACAGAGTCACCCCACAGGTAATTTTCTATTTTCTTTTTGATCCATGATCATTGATTACATACTGTCTTATATTGCTTTGTATTTTTTTCTCTCCAACAAGGTTTTGAACTCCTTTAAGCTCAGGGACTATGTTTCCTTTCTTTATCCCCCACTGCATACATAGAGTTCTAGACATACAAGATAATCAATTTATTTCTCTTCATCTGAAATTCACACAAAGGAACATGTTCTATGATACAGTGTATGTTTCCTCAAGCATTATGCAAGATAGAAAGTTGATGAAGAATTATTTTTACAACTATTTGCAAACTTAAACCTTGTTCAAAAATAAGAAATTTATAAAATCACAATTAATATTCTTATCCTAAGAAACAAAAGTTTCAAAAAGATCAAATAGTGAGTATTCCTAATTCCCAGGACAGAGGCCAAAGACTGTTTAAAACTTTATATTAACAAAAATACATTGCTAACAGGGCACCTGGGTGGCTCAGTCAGTTAAGCGGCTGCCTTTGGATCAGGTCATGATCCCAGGGTCCTGGAATTAAATCCCACATCGGGCTCCCTGCTTAGTGGGGAGTTTGTTTCCCCCTCTGCCTCTGTCCCTTCCCCATTCATGCTTGCTCTCTCTCTCAAATGAATAAATAAAATCTTTTTAAAAAAATACATTGCTAACAAAATCAATGGGGAAAAGGTGGAAGGTGAGATACTTATACCCTAATCATGAATGAAAGAATGAGAAATAAATATCCAAAGAGATGTTTGAAAAAGTGTGACCTATATAACATTTTGATGTTTACAAGCATTTTAAATTACTGAATTTGGACTTCCAAGTTAACATGGTGAAAGATTCTACATGGTGATGGAAGCCTGATAAGCTTCTTCTCCTTTTTTTTTTTTTTTTTTTTGATGTCTGATCTTATTTATTTATCACTCTTAGAAAATCTCATTTTTGACTGGACTCAGATTTAGAGGTAAAAGCTCTCAGAGAGGACAGCCTCCATCTCTTGGCAATCTGTTCCTGGTGTTATTGTTTGGCCTCCTTCATTTTTTGGCCAAAAGTTTAGCATATTCTGCAGACTCTTCCTTATTTTTCTTAGTGCGCTGTTTCTTCAAAGCAATACGTCAACGTTTGTGTTGGAGGACACATGTAACAAGACACTGAATCTTGGGTGCTTTGGTTCTAGGTTTCTTACCCTCTTTGTTTAGGGGCTTTCTCACAACATGCTGGCGGACATCATCTTCTTTAGAGAGATTGAAAAGTTTGCGGATTCTGCTGGCTCTTTGGGGCCCCAGGTAATGAGGCACAGTAGTATCAGTGAGTCCAGGAATATCCTTCTCCCCTTTTTTTTACAATGACCAAGTTGAGAACACTGAGATTGGCATCAACAATGCAACCCCAAACAGATTTGCGCTTTCTCTCTCCAGTCCTCCTTGGTCTATGCCAGGAATACCCCTTACTCAGCAGCAGGCACACAAAGCCTTGGGTCAAGGCACCCTGCTTCATGGGGAAGCCTTGTTTGTCACTGCCACCACTGATTTGGACCACGTAACCCTTCCATTCTTCACCCAGAGCATCAGCAGCAACTTCTGTGGCCATACGCTTCTCATAAAAGGTACGAAGTTTGCGTTCATCGTCCACTTCAATGAGTTTCTGGCAGCCAGTAGCTGAGAAACAGATGTTCAGCTTCATCCTGAAGCAGCCTACCGCCTCCAAGGCATCACGAAAAAGAGCTGATATGCTTCTTCTTAACTTCCTAATAAAGTATTCTTGAAGACACAAAAATGTAAAAGGTGGCTTTGAGATCAAATGATAAGAAAAGATCTTGGAAAATCCTGGTGGAATTCCCATTAAATGCATCATCAGTCAAGATGAATTGAGAAATACATTATTGAACCACATATCACCTAATCTACACTCTGAAACAGAAGAAAAGGCCACCCTACCCCCACCAAATCAGTACTAAAGACAAAAATGAGAAGCCTGGAAGGAAGACAAAAAGAATAAAATAATGAGAGAAGACAATACATGTGGAGGGTAGAGGACAAAGAGCCAGCTAAGAATTATAGGTGTTCCAAAAAAAGAAAAAAATAATGGAAGTGTTCAAGAGGACAGTAGAACAATCAAAGTCTACTGAATGATTAGTGGGTCATAGCTGTGACCCTAGGAATTTTATATCCATTCAAGTAATTATTCATTTGTGAGAGCAACAGGAAGACTGTTTCAATTAAATAAGGACTAAGAAATATACTATTGAAGTATGCCCTTTGTTAAATTTAAATAAGACAAGATTCCCACACATTTTTATTTAAATAAGAAATCTGTCATTTTATTTTACCTCCAGCATTTGAAATAAGAGGGAAATAACAATAATCTCCTTCAGATTTCACAGAGATTTCACAAGTTTTATGCCTTTTAGAAAAAGGTGCCATCGGCATCAAAATTATTAACACGGCAACACATTATCAAGTAAAACAACCAATCAAAATTACTGACCTTTCAGAAATTAAAGGTTACCGTCAACAGTAGTTAGCAATAATCTCTGAATCCCAGATACCTTATAAAAATCCTTATCTAAAATTAATTTAAGCAAGAATAGTTTCTGGTTTTCTCTGCAAGTGCAGGGAAAGAAAAAACAAACATTTCCTTCTTATATTGCACTGTCTTCTTTCATCCATAATTAGGAAGGCCTGTGTTACAAGAGTAAATACAGGGATTCCTTTGGTTACCACTGGCAGGAAAAGAAGAGGGCTCGGAAGCTCAAAGCATATAATATGGAACAGAAAAAACAAAATAGCATTATAAGCATCAGAATGTGGAGCATATAAGGCTTTGTATCTCACTTTCTCAAAAACACTAAGAGATTTACTCCAACTATCTGAAGAATGAATCAATCTAGCATGGACTTCTGCATTATAATCCTGGTTTTCTCACTTAAGCAGGTTACTCCCTAAGACTCAATTTCCTCCTCTGTAAAATAAGGATATATAATTGGACCTACAATGTTAGATTCAAATGAGAATCAAATAAGATAGTGCAAGTGAAATATTTAACACAGTGCCTGTTACACAATAAGTGCATAATGATGAACTTTTTAATGTAACAAATTATTACCTAACAATGTATTTGTCACACAGAGAAATATATTTGCATTAGTTATCTATTGCTTCATTACAAATTCCTCCCAAATTTTAGTGGCTTAAAACAAGAAGCATTTATTATTTCACAGGAGTTCCTAAAGGTCAGATCCAGGAGCAACTTTCCTGGCTTCTCCTGGCTCTGCATCTCTTATGAAGTTTCAGTTAAAATGTTGGTTGGGATGCAGACAACTGAAGGTTGACAGGACTGAAGGATCCACTTCCAAGAAGACTCATTCATATGGCTGTTGTCTGGAGGCCTTGGTTCTTCATTGGCAGGAAGCCTCAGTTCCCCACACACATGGGCTTCTGCTCATGACATGTCAGTTAACTTCATCCAGAGTGAGCAATTCAAGAGAAAGAAAGAAAGAAGTCACAGTGCCTTTCATGACCTCGTCTCCAAAGTCCCACATTGCTACTTCTGTTTTCTATTCATTAGAAGCACATCAGAAAGTTCAGAAAGCTCACACTCAAAGGAAAGTGTCTTCCTCTTGAAGAATATCAACTAACTTGTGGAAATATTCAAAACCACCACAATTTTATTTGTGTATCCTATGCATATATCTATAAGAAATAGAAAGCTATAATATAAAAATTCTTTTATATAACTAAAATGTAATTGATACATAACATTTTGTAAGATTAAGGCATATTGATTTGATCTATTTATGTATTGCAATATGACTGCCACCATAGTCTCAGCTAACACCTCCATCTTGTCACATAATTATCATTTCTATTTTGTGGCAAAAACATTTAAGATGTAATCTCTTAGCAACCTTGAAGTGTATAATACAGTATTGTTGACTATAATCACAATGCCGTGCATTAGATCTCCAGAACTTACTCATCTTCTAATTGCAAGTCTGCCCTTTGACCAACATCTCCCTAATTTTCCGACATCCCAGCCCTGCACAATTACCATTCTACTCTTTTTTTGGAAATTCTGGTTATCAGGAAAACCAATAAAATACACAGAATTAAGTAGGAAAAAATGTTTTTAAACACGTTTATAAAATTCAATGCTAAAACTTTCCTGTAAATTAAAGTAGATAATAATATAAAAATGTAAAATAATAAGCTAAACCTGGGGCACCTGGGTGGCTCAGTTGGTTAAACAGCTGACTCCTGATTTCAGCTCAGGTTATGATCTCAAGGTCCTGGGATAGAGCCCTGTGTTGGGCTCTGTGCTCAGCGGGGAGTCTGAGGATTCCCTCTCCCTCAGCCGCACCCCCTGCTCATGCTCTCTCTGTATCTCTCTCTCTCTCTAAAATAAATAAATCTTTAAAAAATAATAAGAAGAAGATAAACCTATAACACCAAATTATTTTAACTAACATGTAGGAGTGCAATAAGGATTATAGAAGGAAAAGGATTACACAGTTTATATATAGGGTAAGTTACTGCTTTGATATTGATTTTGATAATTACAGAAATGTAAATTCAAATACATATCTGATAAACCAAAATCCAGCCACTAGTAAGATTTTTATTATAATGTTTTCTGATCATAAAAGAAACATGCCCTAACATTAATACAGAAAATTTAGAAAACACCAAAAAGGATAAAGAAAAAATAAAACAACATAATCCTTACGATTTGGATGCCTTTTATTTCTTTTTTGTTGTCTGATTGCTGAGGCTAAGACCTCCTGTACTATATTAAATAACAATGGTGAGAGTGGACATCCCTGTCTTATTTCTAACTGTGGAGGAAAAGCTCTCAGTTTTTCCCCATTGAGAATGATATTAGCTGTGGATCTTTTATATATGGCCTTTATGATGTTGAGGTATGTTCCATCTATTACTACTTTGTTGTAGGTTTTTATCAAGAAAGAATGCTATATTTTGTCAAATGCTTTTTCTGCATCTATCGAGAGGATCATATGGTTCCTATCCTTTCTTTTATCAATGCAGTATATCACGTTGATTGATTTGAGAATATTGAACGACCTGCAGCCCAGGAATAAATCCCACTTGATCAAGGTGAATAATTCTTTTAATGTCTTGTTGAATTCAATTTGCTGGTATCTTGTTGAGAATCTTTGCATCCATGTTCATCAGGGATATTGGCTTGTAATTCTCCTTTTTAGTGGGATCTTTGTCTGGTTTTGGAATCAAGGTACTGCTGGCCTCGTAGATTGAGTTTTCTTTCAGTTTGAGAAGGATGGGTATTAGCTCTTCTTTAAATGTCTAGTATAATTCTCCTGGGAAGCCATCCAGCCCTGGACTTCTTGTTTGTTGGGAGATTTTTGATTACTGATTCAATTTCTTTCCTAGTTATGGGTCTGTTCAAATTTTCTATTTCTTCCTGCTTCAGTTTGGGTAGTTTGTATGTTTCTAGGAATTTGTCCAAATGGACAAATTTAATAATTCCCCTACTGTTGAATGTTTAGGTGGTTTCCAAATTTTCATTGATATAAATAGAAATAGATAATTACATATTTTTAATATCTTATTATTTTTATAGAATTAAATTCTAGTAGAATTTCAGATGAGAGACAATATTTAAAAATCTTAATTAATATTGCAAAACTATACTTATAAAAGGTTATACCAACTAATAAATACCCTTGCAATGTTTGAAAGTTCTCATTTCCCCAAATCAAAACCACAATGATATATCATTCATACCTGTTAGAATGGCTGTTGTCAAAAAGATTAAAATAACAAGTGTTAGTGAGAATGTGAAAAAAGGGGACCCTTGTGCACCATTGGTTGGAATGTAAATTTCCATTATGGAAAATACTATTGAGGTTCCTCAAAAAAATTAAAACGAGAACTACCATATGTTCCAGCAATTCTACTTCTGGGTATTTATTTGAAGAAAATGAAAACACTAATTCAAAAAGATATATGTACCCCATGTTCATTGCAGCAATTATTTACAATAGCCAAGAAAGATATAGATAAAGAAAATGTGGTGTATATACATATATATATATATACACAATATATATACAATGTCATATTATTTAGCCATGAAGAAGAAGGAAATTCTTGCAAAAAAGGGATGGACCTTGAGGGCATTAGTTAAATGAAATTAAGTCAGATAGAGAAAGACAAATGCTATATGATATTACTTATATGTGGAATAAGAAAGAAAGAGAGAGAGAGAGAGAAAGAAAATAAAGAAAGAAATTAGCTTATAAATACAGAGAACAGATTGGTGGGAGTGTAGGTGCTGGGCAAAAGAGGGGAAGGTGGTCAAAAGGTACAAACTTCCAGTTATAAAAAAATAAGTCATGGGGATATAATAATACTGTATTGTATATTCAACAGTTGCAAAGAGAGTAAATAGATCTTAAAAGTTCTCATCACGGATTGCCTGGGTGGCTCAGTCACTTAAGCATCTGACTCTTGGTTTTGGCTCAGGTCATGATCTCATGGGTCATGGGATTGAGCCCCACATTGGGCTCTGCGCTCAGTAGGGAGTCTGCTTGAAGATTCTCTCCCTATGCCCCTCCCCCCCCCACTTTCTCTCTCTCTCAAATAAATAAATAAATCTTCTTTTAAAAGTGCTCATCACAGGGCGCCTGGATGGCTCAGTCGTTAAGCGTCTGCCTTCGGCTCAGGTCATGATCCCAGGATCCTGGGATCAAGCCCCGCATAGGGCTCTCTGCTCGGCGGGAAGCCTGCTTCTCCCTCTCCCACTCCCCCTGCTTGTGTTCCCTCTCTCACTGTGTCGCTTTCTGTCAAATAAATAAATAAAATCTTAAAAAAAAAAAGACTTCATCACAAGAAAAAAATTATAACTATGTAAGGTGACAGATATTAACTAGATTTAACTGTGATCATTTTCAATCTACAGTTGACCCTTGAACAACACAAGTTTGAACTGCACAGATCCACTTATACACAGAATTTCTTTAATGAATATAGTACAGTATTGTAAATATATTTTCTTTTCCTTACAATTTTCTTAATAACATTTTATTTTCTCTAGCTTACTTTATTATAAGAATACAGTACATATAATATATATAACATACAAAATATGTTACAAGACTTCCAATCAACAGTAGGCTATTAATAGTTAAGTTTTGGGGAATCAAAATTATACACAGATTTTTGACTGCACAGGGGTGTCAGCATCCCTAACCCTCACATTGTTCAAGGGTCAGTTGTATACAAATATTGAATCATTGTGTTATACACCTGAAACTAATATATGTCAATTTTATCTCAATTTTTAAAAATTCTTTTTTAAAAAGTTTTTATTTCCCGGGGCACCTGGGTGGCTCAGTTGGTTAAGCGACTGCCTTCGGCTCAGGTCATGATCCCGGAGTCCCGGGATCGAGTTCCGCATCAAGCTCCCTGCTCAGCGAGGAGCCTGCTTCTCCCTCTAACCCTCCCCCCTCTCATGTACTCTCTCTCTCTCTCTCACTCTCTCAAATAAATACATAAATAAATCTTTAAAAAAAAAAAGTTTTTATTTCCCTACAGCCTTTATAGGGGAGTATCTGCACTTGGATATATTCTGCCAGTTTCTCAAAACTAACATTTCAGCACATAGTTAAATTTTCTCCCTATCCCTTCCAAGCTACTTTTTCTTTGGACTTTTATGTTTCTGTAAAAGACCTCTGTCCTCCCAGACAACCTGGCAACATAACACAAAGTCCCTTGTTGAGGTCTCTCTTCTTCCTGCCTCCAATCCAAGCAGTTACCAAATCTGGCCTCTTATACTTCCCCAAATACCTACCACATTCATCCCTTTTCTCCATTCTCACTGTCAATTCTATTAGTTTTCTCCCATCCAATTAAGTTGGTTTCTTTTTCCAATCCTGTCTTACCCCAGTGTGTGAGACTGTGTCTGGTTGTAGATAGCAACACTATCTATCTAGATGGAGTTAATCTAGCTTTGTCCCTTCATGTTCCGAGATATTCAGTGCTCAATAAATATTTGTCAAAGGGGTGGGGAACTCTGAATATAAATTCTGGATATAAAATCTAATAAGTTAGCTTATTAGATTACTTCCAAACACCCTGTGCTACTTGACAATATACCCCCAGATTATTTAGGCAGAGTCAAGCTTGAGCTCCAAGCAAGAGCTTGGTACTGTGACATAGCTGATACTCCTGGGTCATTCAACTAACCTAACCTAAAAGAATGGAACAGAGATAGTTATAGATTATATTAGTCATCTATTGCTGAGTAACAAACTTACCATAAATTTAGCAGTTTAAAATAACATACATTTGTTACACTACAATTTTTGCAGGTCAGGAATTTGGCCATGGTTTACCTGAGTTCTCTGTTTTAGGGTCTCTCATGGAGCTGCTATCAAGATGTTGATCAATGTTCTTTCCCACTGGGATTTCCAGAAAACATGGCTGAGGAAAAAGATAGCAAAAAAAAGAATTCAGTGGTGGCAAGCACCCCGAAGAGCTCATGAGAGCTTCCCAATCCGCTAATTAGGAATATCAGAATTAGACTCAAAACAGAAAATATCCAGCTGTCTAGGGAGATGGTCACTAAGGATCTGAAAATATTTACTGTTTTGAACATATGAATAGATATTAATTCAACAAACATCAATTAAACATTTACTGTCTGCAATGCACCATATCATGCATTGGAGCAAATTAAGATGAATAAGCCATATATAGTTCATGCTCTCAGAGAATTCACACTGTAGCAGAAGAGAGGAAGAAACCTATTCACAAATCACTGCAACAACATAGAATGCAATAAAAGTTATAACAGATGGATCCAAAAATAAAGTGCTTGGGTGCACAGAAGAAGGGAAAGTTATGAAATACTGGAATTTAAGCAGGTAATCATTCCCGAGGAGTGAACTATGGAATGATCAGAAGGAATGAGAAAGAACAAAGAATAAATCTGAAAGCAAGCCAGCCAAGGACAGCTTTCATAACCTCTGAGCCTTTCAGGCCTTCCTATAAAAATACCAAATATTGAAGAGGGCTGTAAAAATACCAAATGTTTTTGAAGAGGACATAGAGCAACCAGGATTCTTATACATTACTTATGGAAGGAAAAATTCATAAAAAGTTAAACATATACCAACGTTATGATCCAGCAGTTCTATTCCTAGGTGTTTATCCAAGGAAAAGGAAATCACATGTCCACAAAAAAATTTGTACAAGATGCTTCATGGCAGCGTTATGCATAATAGCCAAAATTCAGAAATAACAGGAGAATGGATAAACACAACAGAATTTTCTAGGGAGATGGAAATATTTGTATCTTTGTGTAATTGCCAAAATTACAGTGAACTTACACTTAAGATCTGAGCAATTTTGGAGTGCCTGGGTGGCACTCAGTCAGTTAAAATAACATACATTTGTTACACTACAATTTTTGCAGGTCAGGAATCTGGCCATGGTTTACCTGAGTTCTCTGTTTTAGGGTCTCTCATGGAGCTGCTATCAAGATGTTGACCAATGTTCTTTCCCACTGGGATTTCCAGAAAACCATGTCAGTTAAATGTCTGACTCTTGATTTTGGCTCAGGTCATTATCTCAGGGTATTGAGATTAAGCCCCGCGTCAGGATCTTCACTGGGCATGGGGCTGCTTGGGATTCTCTCTCCCTCCTTCACCCTCTGCCCCTCCCCCCACCTCTCTCGCTCGCTCGCTCTCTCTCCCTCCTCCCTCCCTAAAAAAAAAAATCTGAGCACTTCATTGCATGTAAGTTATATCTTTTATCTGTCAGTTTTCAGTCAGGAGACAGGAACCACACAATAATTTGAACAGGGAAAGCTTAATATAAAGACTTATTAACTATAACAAGAGATTACCTACTAATGGGTAAAGAGAACTCTAAAGAGTAAATAAATAGAAGACAAAGGCAGGAACCATTAGCTCTAGGGCTAAGGCACAACACCTAAGGATGAAAGAAATACAGAAGAGACCCTCAGAGCTGAGATCCAACTTTGTTGGAGAGGGTACAACAGTAGCCCCTGAATGGTGCTCACTCAGTGCCATGTTGGTTAAAGTCACTGGAGGAAGACTTCACCAGGAGGTGCTGCACCTCAGGACTCATTGCAAATCCTCCTGCAGAGGTGGTGAGCTGAGAAGCTACCCTCTTAAGAACTGGGCAAGGCTGCCCACAGAGAAGTTCCATGCTACACAGCTCACTGGAAAACTGCCCACAGGGATGGCCCAATGGGAAGCTATCTTTTGGGATGCTGAGGAATGCTGGTCATGGGGAGGTAAGCCCTGGCCCACTGCCCTGTTGTTCCCAGCTGTAGAGGAATTTAAGAAGAGCACACTAAGAACCAGAAGAAAAGCCCATTCCTCCCCCATATCCTTCCAGCACCCTCCAGCAACAAAACTTAATATTGTGCAAGCCGGCAAGGGAAAAATGCTCCATATCACGAGCAGAGCAATGAAGGGTAGATTTAAAACTTGAGGCACCAAATAGATAACTGACACATACTTCCATTTTAAAAGTAAGATATACGAGAAATCTAAAATGGTCAAACTCAGAAAAGCAGAATGTTGAATGGTGGTTGCCAGGGGGTGGAGGAAGGGGGAGACAGGGAGTTATTAGTCAAGGGGCACAACTGTTTCAGTTATACAAGATGAAACAGATGGTCTCTGAAACAGACCAGAGGTCTGCTGCACAGCATAGTGCCTATAGTTAACCATACTATATTTCATCCTTAAAAATTTGCTAAGAGAATGCTGAAAGAGGATGGTAAGAAACTTTTGGAGGTGATAGATGTATTTTTGACATGGATTGTGATGATTTGTAGATGTATGCTTACCTCCAAACTCATCAGATTGATATGATAAATATATACAGCAATTTGTATGTCAATCATACCTCAATAAAGTAGTTTTAAAAAAGGAGGAGGAGAAAGAGAGAGAAGGACTGTGGAATTTAGGGGCTTATGGGGGATGGCAGACTTAACTAGAACAGATGTAACCAACTAAATTTGAACTATAAATAACAGCCAGTAGACATTAAGCATTTGTCCAGGTTGTACTAGGCACTGTGTTATCTTACTTAACACCCATAGTATGTACAGAAGTTACTTATTATTGTTCTCATTTTAGCGAAGAAACTGGGACTCAAATGGAATAATTAAGTCACCTTTAAGGTCACATATCCAGATAGGGATGGACACAAACTTTGAACCCCCAACTCTGACTCCAAAGTCTCACGTTGTATCTCATTGATGATGCATCATCATGTCAATGCCAAACTGGAAAGTCAGGTTCTGGTCCCTGGTAATTACATTTATACTTCTCCTACCTAAGTCTCTACCACTGTATACAAGAAGCTAAGGACCAGTTTCAGGTGGTGCTGCATTTTGATCATCTTAGTGAAGAACTGAAAAGAGTGGTTTTCCCATTCACCCAAGAATAACATCTGTTATGAATTGAATTAGTTGCCCCTATGGACAATAAAAGAAAATAAACTGATTTTAAAAAGGGGGGAAATCTACTTTAAGACAGTTTTTCAGATAAGCACATACTGTCTTTATTCCAAGGAAAAGAACTAGAAATTCTGCCTAGTAGTTCCTGGCTGATATAATTTTGATATTTGATATACTTCTAGACATACAAGTCATTCCACATCCTCCTAACAAGACAAAGAATAGTGAATTACATCAATGGTGTGACAATTTTCCCTGTTATAAAGTTAATGCATATTAATAAGGGTCATTCTGATTAGAGTTACCATTATCATTACATTATATCATTCAATTCCCAATCTGGGAGCCAGAAAATTATAATGTATGTGTCATTATATTACACAATCACCAAGTTACCCGGGAGTACACAGTGGACCACCAAAAAAATGTAAGATCATACCCTCTACTCAATTATTGTGCCATAACTGAATAATAATGCTGGTTCACTTTTTCCCTGGATGATTACATCCAATTTCTAGGTTTTATATATCACCTCAATGCTAGTAATTTCCAAATTCATATCCTTAGTATTGAATTCTCTCTTGAGATCCAGATTCTTGTCTTACTGACTACCTGGATGTCAAATATGATTCTCAAATTTAATAATTTCAAAAGGGAACTGTTGATCTCTTTCTCTTCAGCCTTTTAGGGTGAACCCACCTAGTTGCCCAAGCCAAAAACCTAGCAGTTATTCTTTTTTTCTGATTTTTTTGAGATATAATTGACATATACCATTGTACAAGTTTAAGGCACATAATGTGTTCATTTGGTACATTTAAATATTGCAATATGATTCACCATAGTGCTAACACCTCTATCACATCACATGATTATCATTTCTTTTTTGTAGTAGGAGGTATTAAGATCTAGTCCCTAGGAGTCATTCTTGATTCTTTTCTTCCCCTCATCATCTACATTCAATTCATCAGCTAGTCACACTGGACCTAGGTCCAAAACGTATTGAATTCTTCCACTTCTTTCCAACTATACTGCTGCCTTTCTAGTCTGAGTTACCATCATTTCTCACCTAGACTGCTGCAATAGAACTGCTCGGCTGGCTTATACCCTGACTCTTCAAAATTCATTCTCAATAGAGCACTCTGCTTAAAACTATCCAAAAGATTCTCAATACATTTAGAATAAAACCACACTCCTTAACTTAGCTTATTAATCCTAACTAGAACTGCTTCCCTGTGTCAGTTGGGGTTCAGTCAGAAAAAGAGATCCACTGTAAGTGACACAGATAAGATTTATCATAGGAGAGAACTCAGAAATGGACCTTAAACTCTGTGGTCAACTCATCTTTGACAAAACAGAAAAGAATATCCAATGGAAAAAAGACAGTCTCTTCAACAAATGGTGTTGGGAAAATTGGACGGCCACATGCAGAAGAATGAAACTGGACCATTTCCTTACACCATACACAAAAATAAACTCAAAATGGATGAAAGACCTAATTGTGAGATAGGAATCCATCAAAATCCTAGAGGAGAACACAGGCCGCAACCTCTGTGACCTCAGCCACAGCAACTTTTTGCTAGATACATCTCCAAAAGTAAGGGAAACAAAAGCAAAAATGAACTATTGGGACTTCATCAAGATAAAAAGATTTGCACGGCAAAGGATACAGTCGACAAAACCAAAAGACAACCTACAGAATGGGAGAAGATATTTGCAAATGCCTTATCAGATAAAGGGCTAGTATCCAAAATCTATAAAGGACTTATCAAACTCAACACCCAAAAAACAAATAATCCAGTCAAGAAATGGGCAGAAGACATGAACAGACATTTCTCCAAAGAAGACACAAATGGCCAACAGACACATGAAATAGTGCTCGACATCCCTTGACATCAAGGAACTACAAAACAAAACCACAATGAGATACCACCTCACACCAATCAGAATGGCTAAAGTTAACAACACAGGAAAAAATAGGTGTTGGCGAGGATGCAGAAAAAGGGGAACACTCTTACACTGTTGGTGGGAATGCAAGCTTGTGCAGCCACTCTGGAAAACAGTATGGAGGTTCCTCAAAAAGTTAAAAATAGAGCTACCCTATGACCCAGCAATTGTACTATTAGGTATTTGCCCAAAGTATACAAACATAGTAATCCGAAGGGACACCTGCACACCAATGGTTATAGCAGCAATGTCCACAATAGCCAAACTATGGAAAGAACCCAGATGTCCATTGACAGATGAATAGATAAAGAAGATGTGGTGTATATATATACAATGAAATATTATTCAGCCATCAAAAACAATGAAATCTTGCCATTTGCAATGATGTGGACGGAACTAGAGGGTATTATGCTAAGTGAAATAAGTCAATCAGAGAAAGACAATTATCATATGATGTCACTCATATGTGGAATTTAAGAAACAGAACAGAGGATTATAGGGGAAGAGAGGGAAAAATAAAACAAGATGAAACCAGAGAGGCAGACAAACCATAAGAGACTCTTAATTATAAGAAACAAACTAAGGGTTGCTGGAGGGGAAGAGTGTCGGGGGATGGGGTAACTGGGCGATGGGCATTAAGGAGGGCACATGATGTAATGAGCACTGGGTGTTCTATGCAGTTGATGAATCTCTGAACTCTACCTCTGAAATTAATAATACACTATATGTTAATTAGTTGAATTTAAATAAAATTTTTAAAAGAGAAAAAAAGAATTATCATAGGGGTTTGGCACAGAAATTGTGAGAGCTAGTAAGAGTCTAGTAATATAGTGACTATATCTGAGGCTGGGCCTGAAAGGAAGGATGAATGTGAAGTAAGGGAGAATAGTAAGAGCTGTGAGAATGAGCTGGAACCCATTAAAATGAACTGGAACTTGTGTCTGTCTTTCACTACATCCAGGCCTCAATTTCAATGATGTGAGTGACCTGCAGAAAAAGCTTGCACTCTTCAATTTGAATTTGCACACATACCTGCCTACACATAGGAGGAGCAGAAGAAGGAGATCCAGCAACAGTTGGAGTATTTGCTATTCTGTGCCATCACTGTAAACCAGCAGATCAGAGACAACATGCAAGAGCTACAGCAGAACATGATGCTACATGGACTTTCTGAACACAGATGTGGCCACTGCTTTATGTACACTTTCCAAAGCTCATGCAGATTTCTCTTGTGGCCACCCCTATTCAAAACCATATAAGGTAGGGAATGCTTGGAAACATAGTTCCAGCTTAGGTGCATTAACACAGTATAAAACCACCACTAGCCACCTCTTGTCAATCTGGCCCAAACATACCTCTTTTAACTACAGCTAACTTCCAAATAATGACAATAGAAAAATTATGTTCCTGCCTAATATAATGCAACTATCCTTTGTCAGAGTGAAAACATATTAATCCTCTCAAGAGTGCAAAATTCTTCTATCTATTTTTTAGGTGATATTCATTCTTCTTTTGGCTGAGTCACCCTCTCCTTTCATATCCTGTAACTTAAACACTGAGCTGTAAGAAGGGTTTGCTGGTAAATGTTTAGTAGCCAATGAAAAAAAGCCATGAAACATAGTGTTTGCCATTCTCCATTGTATAAATACTCCCACTGCACCCAACTTCATACCACTAGTGTGATATCACTGAACACAGTGGGGAAGAGATATGCAGTAGTGTGTCAATAAGTGGTATTTCCACTATATGCATACAGCATATATAAACCACCTCAGGAGTACAGATAATAATCAAAGTAATAAAAAATGATTAGAAAGTGATGAGTTTTGAGTATTTGTTACCATTGTTTTAATATAATTTATTTAATTGTAAGTTTATATAATTTAATTTTATATTGACTTAACTAAGGCCCAGTAGAGAATAGCTATCTACAGAAGATGGCATTAAGATGTACTGGGGAAGCACCTGATGGAAATAATCAGTCCCTTGCAAAGCAAATACCTCAGGAGAGGGAAAGGGGGTCTGATATTCTCAGGTAAGAGAAATAGAGCTGCTTCTACTGCCAGAAGAAACTCATGATTTAGAGGTTAAAGATTCCTAGCTTCATCAGAATTTGCCCATATATCTTTATCTCAATTTTCAGGGTCCCATTCCTTCCCAATCAAAGGCCTTTTATGATACAAAGGACCTTGAAAGATGGGAAACTCAATTTATCTTATTATTCAGTGACATACAAGCTTAAGCTTTGGGATTTTTTGTTTGTTTGTTTGTTTGTTTGTTTTTAGAAATCTCAGTCCTGCATAATAGTTATAGAAGCTTTCTGGAAATTTAAAGCCCTGAGCTCCTCATTTTCTTTCTACCTCTACTCCAGTGCATATATAAACAACCACCTAATCCCCCTGCATTTCTTATGTTCATTTAAATGTTCCATAGCAGCAACTACTTGGTCCCCTAAAAACTTGCCTTCTATAGGCATTTCATTACAGGTGTCTACAAGTGGTAATTTTAGCAACTGTTTTACCTCTGCATGCTATGAACTACCAGTGTCCCCTCTGCCCCTGGAAACAGGGTTATTATGCCTTCTAAATCTAATCAGATCAGAGAACCAACTCTGAGAACACAGAACCAGTTCACAGAACACAAAACCAATTCAGAAAACCCTTCCTTAAGGTTTCATTCCTCTGGAAACATCTCCAGCACCAAATGCTGTGTCAGTTAGGGTTTGATCAAAATTTATTATAGGAGTTTGACCTTAAGCAATTGTAGAAGGTAGTTAAACAGTCTATATAAGGCTTGTGCTTCTATATCTGGTGCCCAGCTGAAGTTAGCAAGGCAGGGATAATCTGGAAGTGATGGAGTGCAAGCACTAATAGGAACCTGAAAGAACAAGCTGGATACCACAAGTACGCACTTGGAGCCCACTTATGTCTGTTACTGCCTCCAGGCCTCCAACTTGGATAATATGGGAAAAGCTCCAGGAGAAGCTAGTGTCGTTCACCACACACACACACACACACACACACACACACATGCACAGAGTCTAGGATTCAGAGAAGCTTAGGGAAGACTCTGGCAGAAGCCAGAGGAGCCATAAGCACTTCTACTGCCTGCCCCATGATACCAAGGTGAGTCAACAGATCAGCAACAAGTATGTGGAAAATGCAACAGTGCTTGATGGTACAACCTTCTGGATATAAATATAGCTACAGCTTTTCAAATGTCACAGAAATGTTGCTTGTGGCAAACCCTAATCTAAAACCATACAGGGAAGAGAATTCTGGGAAATGTCATTCCAGCTGAGCTCATTGACAAGTACTAAGTCACCACATTGCCCCACCTCTCTGACATTGCACTCCACTCCAATATACCAACATCTTTCTGCTCTTAGAATACATAACAATTCATTTCCACCTCAGGGCCTTTGTATTTGGTGCTCCTTCTATCTGAAGTGCTCTTTCTCCAGATACTACCTAGTTTCTCATTATTCCTTTCTCCACACATCTTCCCCTATATAAAGTATTTCTTCTTCCTGGTTGCTCTCTATAGTGACCATTTTTAGTTGCTTGGAAAGCATCAATGCACTCCTCTCTCCTTACTAATAGTGGTTATTTTCCAGAACCTACCCTCTTCCATGCAGTACCTCTCTCCCAGCTGTAGGAATGTGCTCTAACTGCTTTAAATTAATCAAAAGGCTTTATTCCTAGCCTCAGTCATTGATACAGAGATGAGCAAGAGACTTAAACTAATAAATCTCAGTACCTTTTACTAGAATACTATGATGAAAGTCCTGCTGAATACAAACAAGGACACATGGAACCCTGACTCCTACTGGCAGACATCCTCCAACCCTGAGGGCACCCCATCCTAAGACAAAGCCACCTCTGGGGACTACAGAACAGAAGTCAGAGAATTAGGTCAGTGTTGACGCTGTTAATCTCCTGGACCAACCAAGCCCAAAACCTTCCATACCCACGTATTTTCCCATTACATGAACTAATAAATTCCCATGTTGTTTAAGCCACTTTGCATTTGTTTTTGTTTGTTTTTTTAATTGAGTTACAATTGACATATAACATTTTTTTAACAAAAATCTTTATAAATGATGCAATCCTAGCATACTGTTTCATTGTCTTTAAAGACATATTGTCTTCAAAGACATTGCTATCTGTAATTATCTTGTTTATTTTTTTACTTTTTGTCTTTTAACTCCACCAGATTATGAACTCAATGCAAGTAGAGATTTTGAGTATTTTATTACAAACTCCTAATACAATGCCCAGCACATATAAGAACTCAAAAATACTTAAGGAATTAATGAGTAAAATAGGTTTAGATAGAGTCTTCTCTTTCTACAAAATGTAAAATGCAGAACAGGTACTAATGCTGCCATCAAACAATGGCATCTTTTAATTCAGTGGGGTCACTAATCCCAAATTTGCCTTTCTTTTGTTCTGCCTTGATCATTTCATTTAAAGCAAAGCTCTACATGAAATAGTTTTGAGTATAACACAAATGCTAAATGACTGGCATGTCTGGCATTTTAAAGCATCACATGGGTGTTCAATTAAAAATTTACAGCTGATGATTGGGATTACTATGTAATAAAATAGCTAACCTTTTAATGTTTCCCAATTCCCAAAGCAGGAGGTGCTGATTTTCCACGTAAGCATCCTAGAAACACAGCCATTGTTTTTCCATGAAAGGGTCTTTAAAGACTCTCTAAGAATTTCATCAGCTGATTTTAAAAGTGCCACAGTTCTGAAAAGGAAAGCAATAGCTAATCCGTAAGAAGATAAAGAAATAAATCTGCTCACCCACCCTCAGGATTTATTTTCTAATTTTCCTTCTGCTTTTCATTACTTGGTTTTTACACAGCTTAGAAAAGTGCACAGTACAAAAGGCATGGTTTACAAAACACACACTTTCTCCTGCAATCTTTAATGTGCCGGAAGACATGGCAACTCGAAGTGGAAACTCCAGAAACCTGGCAGTACCCCACTGGTTCTCTCTGCTGCTGGACCTTTGTGAGGACGGTGTTGCCAATCTTGGTCTTTCACTACTGTTTGTGGAGCCCTAAAGCGCCTGAGATTGTTATGGAGCCCCCTAAGCAGTGTGCAAGATTCAATAAACATTAACAAAGCTAATCATGGGGCGCCTGGGTGGCTCAGTCGTTAAGCATCTGCCTTGTTAAGCGTCTGCCTTCAGCTCAGGTCATGATCCCAGGGTCCTGGGATCGAGCCCCACATTGGGCTCCCTGCTCCCCCTGCTTGTGTTCCCTCTCTTGCTGTGTCTCTCTCTGTCAAATAAAAAAATAAAAAAATAAAAAAAAAATGCTAATCACACTAGCTAGCCCAAGAAGAATGCAGATTTTTAGGTAGCTGCATTTCAACAAATTTCCTCTTTCAACCATATGCTCACATGGTTTCCCCTTGAAGCCATCTCTTTAAGGTGGCAAGATTCTGTTCCCAAAATCTTAGATATAACAAGGAGAGGATACAATAGAAATAGAGGCTACTTGAAACGATCAATCCCCCTGATTCCAGACAAGGCCACATTAAACCATTCCACACCGAAGCATTCAATACTAGACCTCTAAGGAAGGTCTGGTTTTAATTAATCTTATCTCCCTCCCTAATCAGAAAACTTCTTAGATCACTTACAATTCTGTCTGGGAGGATGGTTTTTTAAATTAAATTAGATGAGGTGTATAAAAAGAGCTCAACTCAGTGCCTATACCTGGATATTCCTTTAAAGAGAGTAACACCCTTGTCTTTCTTCTGCCATTGGCCATTTCCTCTCTTCTTGTGCTCATAGAGAAGATGAGCTACAATTTGCGTTTAAAAATCTTTTCCTCAGTAACTATTATGGACTGATGGCTTGTGTCTCCCCACCCCAAAATTCAAATGCCCAGTGCAACTATGTTTGGAGATGAGGCCTCTAATGAAGTAATTAGGGTTAAATAAGGTCAAAAGAGAGGGAACTGATATGACAAGATTAGTATCCTTCTAAGAAGACACAACAAAGAGCTTGCTGTCTCTCTTCCCCCACCATGCAAGGACATGGTGAGAAGGCACTTCTACAAGCCAGGAAGAGAGCCCTCACCAGAAATCAATCCTGTCATATCTTAGTCTAGGATTTCTAGCCTCCAGGACTGCAAAAAAATAAATTTCTGTTGTTGAAACTACCCAGCCTGTGGTATTTGGGTATGGCAGCCCAAGCAGACTAATACAGTAACCATTTCTTTATTTTCTTATTTAGGATTTGCAGCCCATTCGGGTGGAGATAATATATTTGGAAGTTTCTTTTAAAAAGAACAAATGTGAAAATGGAAGGTGGGTTTCATATTACTTGAAAAATATGAACCTGTTCGCTTTTAAAATTTGCTTCTTCTCCCTAATAAAGGACTGTATGCTAAGATACATACCTTTAAAATGTTTTTATTAGTAAATGGTGATTGTAGTTTCTTTCAGGTGAGCCTTGATTCCTCTTCCTGTATGACTTATACCTTCATCCTGGCACTACAGGAAATCATTTGTGTAATCAAAAATTATCCTTCCAATAGAAACAACAGTATTCAGATCTACTGCTATCTCAGTAACTGAAGGACTTGAGATTGCCTGAATAAAGTTCTATAATGAAAGTTTGAGAGCCCAGAACACATACTTCACCAGCTTTAGACAAGTTTGAGACATACTAAATAGACTTGACAGGGATTACCTTATTCAACAGTTGTTCTGAAAACAGCCCATGATTTTTTGACTCAGAGATATTTTCAGAATTCAAGGTATCAGATGTGAGGAACAAACCATATAACGCATGTGAAATAAACTGGAAATCACTCTGTAGTGAAGTTATTGATATTATGGAGCTATTCATTGCAACCGTAGGCCTCATCACCAATAGTAGGAGTAGCCTAGTAACTTACTAATAATAGCAATAATGATTAACCTTTTTCCAGTACTTGACATGGACTGAACACGTGTTAACTGCATCACAGGTATTGATGCATTTAGTCCCCCACCACAACCTTCTGTGTAAGTAATATGATTATCCCAATTTTAGACACAAAAAAACTAATGTGGAGAGAAAGTCATAGTGCTGGAAAATAAAGTAATATGCCATTTAAAAAAAAAAAAAAAAAGGAGCCTTGGGTGTAAGGAGAGGTCAGAGACCGGCTGTCCTGGAATTAGGCTGCAGCAGACATCACCGGCACTTACGTCACGTCACCCCCATGTGGGTTTGGACTCCACTCTACTGCCAGCACCCTGCCTCAAACCAGGGCTTCCCATCTTCCCACATTCTGCCCCAGGGCTTCTCCCAGGCTGCCAGAGGTCACAAGGTCCTCTCTAAGGCAGCTGAGAAGCTAACACTCTAGGGGCCAACCTTCAATCAATGGGGAATGGAACTAGTGGATAAATGCCTGGCCTCCATCTTAAGGCGGGCAATTCTCCTTCCCTGCCTTACTCTGCCTACTTTCTCATGCCTGCTTGCTGAATCACCTTCAGATAAACTACCTCTCCCCCAGGTTCTTATCCCAAGCTCTGCTTTTGGAGAACCACTTCGATACATTTGGCCCTTCTAACTAAATAAATGGTGTGATAAACATACGGGTTTAACCTAGTCACATTTGTCAAAATTAAGCAACATGCTCATTATATAGTTCTGATTATTTTTATTGGTTTGCTTTTAAAATCTTAGGAACAAGCAGGAGATTTGGGGACAGAGAGATTGTGGGGCTATTTTTAGCACTTGCTGAAATGTTTCATACTAAAGAGAAAATCCTTTCACTCAACAAGACACTGATTAGATCTTTAGGTAACTGTTCCTATAGCAACACTCTACTCTGCAATATTCTATTAATTTTCAAGCCTACCTCCTCAACTAGAGACTAGAGTTCATTACACATAGCCATCCTTTCCAACTCTGCTATTCAATGAAATGCTTCCCATTTTTCAGCTTGTTTCCACAATGTCCCTTATTTCTTTTCAATTCAATAGTAAATTTAATTAATTGAAAAAATTTCACTAAAGCTATTCTGTATATTGGTATAAGGTGTCTAGCAATATAAGAATAATAACAATAACAGTAGCAATTCCTTATTAACCAAATATTCAAGACCAACAAATGTGCTCCAACCTACCCTTACTAGCATAAGGACTAAGAATGTGATGAGTCACAGGAGTAGAAGGCCAGGATGATCCTTTCATTCATTCAATTATTCAGTAAATATTTAATGAGTACCAACTATATTCCAGAGACTGTGTTTGGTGCTAGAGACACAACATTGAAAAAGACAGACATGATCCATACCCTTAAGAAACTTACAGTCTAGAGGAGGCAGACAAAGAAATCATGAACAATAGATATGATGAGTGTTGTAGTAGGGAAAGCACAGAAAGCTATAGAAGGACAGGGCAGAGGGGACTGCCACAATCAGGACAGGAAATGCCCTTCAGAGGACTCAAAGCATAAGTGCAATTTAGCCATGGGAATGGGAGAAGGGTAAGGGATAGCATGCTAGACAGGGACAACTATGTGGTAGAAGACAGAAGCAGTAGTCATGAAAGAACTTGGGTATGATTAAAGTGAAGAGTGTGAGGAAGAGTGGGGAGAGATAAAGTGTCAAGTACTGGATTATAGAGAGTCTTGTAAGCCATTTGTATTAGTTAAGATAACTCCAACACTGTAATATAGAAACCCCAAATTTTAGTGGCCTAGGACAATAAAATTTAATTTTTTGCTCACTGAATAATCCCATGCAGGTGTTCCTGGTTGATGGGGGCATTCCTCACCATGTTTCAAAAGATTAAGCTTCCTCTATCCAAGTCCATCCCTGAGACTTAAGAGTATGGGGCAACAGGTCGGAGATCAGGGAGAGATTATAGAACCACATGAGAAGTTTCCTAAAAGCTGGGGCCGGAAGGGGAACACATTAGCCTCTTTCATATTTCAGAGCCATGCTTCACTACAAAGCGGCCAGGAAATGTAGTCCTTAAATAGACAGCCTCTTCTTATCAACAAATCTACACTAGGAAAGGGTATCATTAATTGTTAGTAGATAGCTATTTACTTTGCCACACCATGTTAATGAGTTTGAATTTTTTTAGGAGGAATGAAAAGCCATAGTTTTTTTGGTTTTTTGTGTTTTAAGATTTTATTTATTTGACAGAGAGAGAGACAGCAAGAGAGGGAACACAAGCAGGGGGAGTGGGAGAGGGAGAAGCAGGCCTCCGGCTGAGCAGGGAGCCCGA
This sequence comes from Phoca vitulina, assembly GCF_004348235.1. Classification (NCBI taxonomy): domain Eukaryota; kingdom Metazoa; phylum Chordata; class Mammalia; order Carnivora; family Phocidae; genus Phoca; species Phoca vitulina. The sequence continues at coordinate 5,602,287 of NW_022589714.1, forward strand.
TGCGGGACTGGATCCCAGGACTCTGAGATCATGACCCAAGCCGAAGGCAGTCGCTTAACCGACTGAGCCACCCAGGCACCCCGAAAAGCCATAGTTTTAAGTAGGATCATAGCATTATCAGATTTGTATGATTTTAAGATCACTCTGGATGTTGGGTGAAAATTTAACTACAGTCAGCTAAGAAGTTATTGAAGTAATCCAGGAAATAAATAATTGTGTCATAGACTAGGATGAAGCAATGGAGACAAAGATATTTATAATAGGCAGAAATTATGGAATTTGATGCCTGACTAGAATATGAGAAAGAAATCAAGAATGATTCACAAGTTTCCAACCTGAAACAATGAGTTCAAAATGGAGGATGAGCATCAAAAAAAATGAAATCTTGCCATTTTCAATGACATGGATGGAACTGGAGGGTATTATGCTAAGCACAATAAGTCAATCAGAGAAAGACAAGTATCAGATGATCTCACTGATACGAGGAATTTGAGAAACAAGACAGAGGATCACAGGGGAAGGGAGGGGAAAATGAAACAAGACGAAACCAGAGAGGGAGACAAACCGTAAGAGACTCTTAATCTCAGGAAACAAACTGAGGGTTGCTGGAGTGGAAGGGGGTAGGAGGGATGGGGTGGCTGGGTGATAGACATTGGGGAGATTATGTGCTATGGTGAGCGCTGTGAATTGTGTAAGACTGATGAATCACAGACCTATATCCCTGAAACAAATAAGACATTATATGTTAATAAAAAAAATAGAGAATGAGCAGCTTAGCAGGATAAGATGATGAATTTAGGAGTGGTTATGTTGAGTTTCAGGTGGCTTCGAGACTTGTAAAACGTTAATGTCCAGAAGGAAGTTAGATACATAGATGTTGAGCTAAGAGGAGAAATCTAGACCAAAGATGGAGATTATGGAGGTGAAAGCATATAGACACTAATTAAAGCTATGAGAAGGGGTGGTATCCTCAGAGAAGCACATACATGGGACAACACAGAGCCCACAGAAAAATAAATATTTAGAGCACAAGAAAGCTTCTCACCTCCTAAGCCTCAGTGTCCTCACCTAGTAAATGGAGAAAATAATCATCTCTAGCTTATAAAGTATTCTAAGGGTTAAATTGGATGATAAATATTTAATTTAAATAGTCACGTAAATATCTAGCACACTGTCTAACACAGAGGAAGAAATAAGTAAATGTTCCCTGCTGGTATTAACTTTGGTGATAAAAACAGAATATGGCATCATGAAAACTAAGGAAAGAATACATTTCAAGAAGATAGATGTTATTAACAATGTCCAGTATTGCCAAGAGTTACTTTACAGGTCTTTATGAGACCTGTAGGAACCTTAGGGAATCGGATTTCCTCTCCATTAATGCCCTCCTTTGGCCCTCTTTCAGGGCTGGATGCTCCTGACACTCAACTGAAGTGCGAATCACTCCAGTCTTGCTAGGCAAGTGTAGTACTATGCAAGTGGGGGGACAGAAGTGTAAATAGCCTCAGAATATTCACTTGGCTGATTTGACTGCTCAGTTTGCAATGATTTCCCCTCCTCTTATAAATGCCTTCCTCACGACATGCAGTTGTAGAGACCCAGAATCCATTTTGAGTAATACATTCCTCCCTTAGCCTTATTGATTAGACCATGACTGGACAACTGACCCCAAGTGTGACCAGTGCAGGTCCTATCCCCAACAACTTGAAATTGTAGAAAGAAAGAGGAGCAGCTGCTCTTTCTAGAGGCAGAAGACTTGAACTGTAATATATATTTGGGTGCTCTCAGCAGCCATATTTTCATTTTTCATTTGGACCAGAGAAGCAGAGGAAGTCAGTCAGCAACAAGAGAGAAGGAGGCAGTCCAGCAGAGAGGAGCAGAGAAAGAAAGCTCTTGGGGTTTTTGATTTCGAGTTCCAGTTCTATCCTAAGGCTAGAGTGCAGCCCTGCTCTTGTGATCCATGAAGCACCTTTCTTACTTAAGATAGTTGAAAGAGTTTATTACTTCAACTAAATGAGTCTTAACCTATCTTGGGAAGCTCTAGGAAATAATTAAATCTACTGTGAAGAAAAGGATTCCCTCTGGAATTTGCCTTAATAAATCCTGGAGCTGATACCAGAGAGTATCCTAACCTACAGAATGGAAGTGCTGGAGACTGTTTTTCAAGACAAGGGGCATGCAGGCACCCAGAACTCTTTAGTTTGTCATGAATTGCGATATTATTGACTAGTAATTTGAGCCAAGGAGTTTAGATGAGGGTATCATAGAAAAGGTGAGAGAATATGGTCCCAGTTTCTTTCCTCCCAGCTTACTCTTCTTCAAATATTCCAAAGTATGCATCTCAAATATGGATTTTCTGAGGTCATTTCTTCAGACTGCACTATACCACTTCTTCGAAAATCAGTTATTTTGTGATTTTCAGAGAAACATTCATTAAACAAATGAAACCCAAGGGTTTCTTCTTAATCTCCTCTGCTGTGAATTTTCAAACCAAACATACTCACAAAGATAAAATCCTATTTACAAATATAGCTGAATGCAGGGCAATTCACAAAAGGCAGTTGGAGCTCCCATTTCTGCCACTCACAAACAATGTTATTTTATGCAAAGAACTTAAACTTTCCAGAACTGGTTTCTTCACATTTAAAATGAAAAAAAGTTGAATTAGATGATTTTTAAGGCATCTTCCAGCAATAAAAATCACATTCTATCTAAATTCATTGGCCAAACACTAGTCTCAGACACAGTGTTCCTGGAGGAGCCAGTATGACAGAGTATTGACCTATGGAGTGTGTCTCATCACAAGAGCCACATGACTCTGTTCACACAACCCCAAGTCATCACCCAGCCTGCTTTGCAGCTACTTCGGTCTACACCTAAAACCATACTTTAGCAACTATGCCTGCACCTGAAAACAGATGACTGATTAGTGTGAACTACCTAGGTCTAAAATCAAAACTGAAAATCTATTGGCTAAACAGTGATTTCCTAACTACGTTTTCTTAATAGAGCGTTGCGTACTGAGAAGTGAAAAGACTGTGTGGATACAGAGGAAATGCCATATTTCATCCATTTTAAGAGTCACAGTTTTTTCATATTTTAACAAATCTGAAGTGAGGATGTATTTTGAAATTGCTATTGGCCTGCCACAACTCCTGCACATCAGTGTTTGCAGAAAGTGTATCAGTGGCTTAGGAGAGGATCCTGATGATAAGAGTAAAGCAATCTGTAAGAAATGTTGGGTCACCATTGTTGGCACAAAGGAAAAGTGTGGTAAATCAGAGACGCTCAGAACCCAGGTGAAATATGACTCAAACAGTCCAACTTTTAACGTGAAGAAATTTAAGGAATAATTTAATCAACTTATTTTCTTCATATTTTTCTTTTTATAATTATACAGTGAGTGATTATGAGAAAAATCCATGCTAAATATGTCTAAAAGACCCTTGCAACAACCATAAGATAAAAATTCTAAGTAACAAAACAGTATACCATGGTTTAACTGGCAACATTTCTTTTCTTAGTGGCACATAAAATAATGAAGTATCTTGCAATTAACAGTGTCTTAGATTTGATAAATAAAAAGTAGTAATTAATCCATCATGAATTTACACTCACATCAAGGGCTCTAATACCTCAAGTTCATATTTTAAAACTTCATGGGAAGAGTTGAGAGTACAGAACAGAACCATTCCCAGCTACCTGGAAGTTGTGGCCACCTCACACAAGGAAGAAAGAGCCTTCCAAAGACCCTCCAGGCCCACCTTCTAATGCAGTGAATTCCAGTTATTGATAGGTCCTCCCATTTCACCAATCAGATGAATTACTCCCCATAAGAGGTGGGGCAACCCAAGAGGTGAAAAAAAAAATGAAGGATAATACCTCCCCAAAATATTCCAAAAGGACAAAAGTAGAAGAAAACCCTTTCATTTTATGCTATAAAGCAAAAAATTTGAGAGAGGGGAAAAAAAGAATACCCACTACAAAGATCATACTCAATGTCAAAAAATAATTTCCTTAGAGTTCCTAAGTGAGGTGAATGGCAGTAGAATTCCTACTACTAGTCACATTTAACCAGGAAATATATTGGACCAGAGCAAATGAAAACAAGAACATGGTCAGGCATTCACTGCCAAACTGCTATTTATGGGACAGATTATTTTTTAAAAAGACTTATTTATTTAAGAGAGAGAGAAAGCACAAGCGGTGAGAGGGGCAGAGGGAGAGGAAGAGAAATGCTCAAGCAGACTCCCGGCTGAGCATGGAATCTGACACGGGGCTCCGTGTCATCTCAGAACCATGACATCATGACCTGAGCCGAAATAGTCAGACACTGAACCAAATGAGCCACCCAGGTGCCCCTTTATGGGGCAGATTATTAATTGCCAGATATTTATTGAGCAACTTCTGAGGATTCAGATATTCTGAAAGGCCACAGAATATAAAATTAAAGTATGTTCACTACATAAAAAGCATAATGATGTTAGGAATTAAGACAGGCATTTCATACTGAAACAAGTATAAATAAGGAAGCATAATTAAAGGGTTCAGTAGTGCAATAGTGATGCCAAACATGATAAAATTCTGCCCTTAATGGATAAGGTTAATAATTTAATAGCTATTTTATATCTCGTTTTTATGTTAATATACATGGTTTAGGAATAATTTATGATATGACTCAATTTGTTGATTTTTAAAAGCCAGAATAGGGTACCACTGTACTGCACAGATCACCTTTTAACAACATCTAAAAATTCATCTTTGCTTATCAAGTTAATTATGGTGTAAAATTAAAATTCCCATTGCTAAAATGCATGTGCTATAATGACTTGATGTGATCTGTCAGAAAGTTCAGTAACTGTTCCAAGCTAAAAATTCACAATGTGGGGCACCTGGGTGGCTCAGTCGGTTCAGTGTCCGACTCTTTATTTCGGCTCAGGTCATGCATGGTCCCAGGGTCCTGGGATCGAGCCCCACATCGGACTCCTTGCTCAAGAGGAAGCCTGCTTCTCCCTCTTCCACTCCCCCTGTTTGTGTTCCCTCTTTCACTGTGTCTCTCTCTGTCAAATAAATAAATAAAATCTTTAAAAAATAAAAAAATAAAAAATAAATAAATAAATAAAAATTCACAAAGTAGTCAGATAACAAGTGCTTAATAGGTTGTTATTGAGTTGACTATTTCTAACATAAAAACATTGATAAGATTCATGAGTACCTAAGATACATAAATAAAATTTGAAGCATTATATCAGAAGTTGACAGCCAAAATGTTTAGGAACCCCTTAAATCTGATTTCACACCCTTAAATCTGATTTTCAGATCTATAATTATACTGAAATAGCTCTTGCTGAAGACAACAATGGCCTCTTTAGATTTTTTTATACATAAATTCCCTGCTGTTGACAATTCAGTCTTACTGAAACTCTTTCCTCCTCTGTTTTCTCCAAAACGTCTCCTGGTTCTTCTGTTATTTACAAGCACTTCTCAGCTTTATCATGGTGCAATTTCTACATTTACTGCACATGCTTTTCCTGAGCCACTTTATTTCATCCATGGTTTCCACACCCTCCCATATGCTGATGACTCATAAAGACCAACCACTTTCTCAAGTTCTCCATATCTCCAACTACTCACTGGATGTCCTACACACATGTTAACACATCCAAATCCTAACATCTTGCTGTCTACTCTGCCTCTCTCCCATCTGTATCCCACACTGGTTCTTATTCCTGTTCTGTTTCTTCTTTCCAACAAGCAAAACTAAAGGTGACCTTTATTTCTTCCATTTTAACCCCTAAAAATAAATGTTCCTATTCTCTCAATTCAGGAAAGGAAAAGATAGATTGTATTTTGGGCAAAGGAAGAGGTAATCATCAGAATCAGTTTTAAACATAACCCAATCAATGAAAGACAACTTCATTTGGGAAACCACACTTCCAGATGTTGAGGATTCAGTGACAGCTTCTCACAGTCACCAATCGACCACAGACTCACCCCAGTAACTGTTTCCATGGGTAAAAGACAACCAATCCTAAAATTCCTGCAATGGAAGTTCAAAAATGCACAAAATCCATGCTTCTTAAAAGCAGTTTACTCAAGGAAACTGCAGTATAAGCATAGCAAACTCTTCTTTAACAAGCAGTAAATTCACCTTTTTATTTTAGATATTAAGTGGATTCTGCCTTTGAACCCCACATCAGTTTCCTCCTGATTCCTCCTTATTGTTGCAACTCCTGATCACCTCTCCTAATTGTCATTCAGTCTACCCACCACCCAATCCCCCTCCCAGTATTTATCTTATTTAAATGTGGACTATTAATATGATTTCTCTGCTTAAAATCATTCAGTGTTCTCTTATTGTCTACATAAAACCCTCACCTCTCAATGTATTTTTGAATGCCCTTTACAGTTTCAGACGACCTCTCTCTCTGAAATGCCTTCTCCAATTATGTAAGTTATTTTCAACCTTCAAGATCCATTCATTTGTCCCTCTTCTATGGATTTTTTCCAGCTCCCTAGACAAACTATTTGCCCCTTTGTCTAGGTTCCCATTCCTCAACATTTCTATCTTTATAAAAGCACCTATTACACTAGTTTGAATTTGTTTATAAAATTGTCTCCCACATCTTCTCTATTTCTTCAGTGTCTGGCCTATGGTAGGGTCTCAATAAATGAATAATCAAGCTGGGACTAGAAAATTGATTTTTATAAGTGTATCCTCTTCATTTTTCCTCTTTCATAAGAAAAGAAAATCTTTGGAATTATGTAACTATTCAAAGAAGACTATTTGAGAATATTTAAATTAAATTCATTAATTCTTTTCTGAATCTTAGAATTTTAACTATAACTTTGGGAAGTGGAATGGTGGAAGTCTTCCATTTGGGGCAAAAAATTATTTTATTGATAATATAACATGTATTCTTAATTAATGAAAATATTTAGTTCATTCAAAAGTCTGAGTCAGCCAAAATGCAGGTCTAGAAGCTATTTTGAATCATAAAAATGCTACATTTAAAGTTATTTTGTCTCAGTCTTTAATTTGAGAATTTGTGTGTTTTGGGGTTGTTTTTTTTTTTTATTTTAGAGAGAGCACACATGCATGCACATGCACAAGGGGGGAGGGGAGAGGCAAAGCAAGAGAGAGAAAGAGAGTCCTAAACAGGCTCCACGCCAAGTGCAGAGCCCAATGTGGGGCTCAATCTCAGGACACTGAGATCATGACCTGAGCCTAAATCAAGAGTCGGACACTGACTGTGGCACCCAGGTGCCCCTAGAATGTTTTTTAATACATTCCTAAAGCAGACTGTTATGCAACACCTGAAATTTCCGAGTATATGTGCTTAGTGTTATCTTCATTTTTCTTTAAATAAGTCAGATTCTTCACAAGATTTTATTTTCCCAAGCAACCTTAAAACTTCAATCTAGCCACCTGATTGTCAATTCTAATTATAAAACTTTGTTGAAGATTTGGAATGAGCACTGCTGAAGAAACAATTTAGAGCTGTTTCTTCATAAAGATAAAGGATGACATTGTCGTCATGGACCTGCCAGCCTAGAGAAGCTCAGCTCAGTTGCTGGGACAGAGATCCTGTTGTGCAAGCATGCAAATGGGGTTAGATAGCTCAAAAACAAAGTTTTAAACAATCAAGGAGAGAGCCATCAAGTTACAAGTTTTGTACTTTCCCCATAAGTCAGAGAAAAATAACATAAAAGAGAAATGAGGGCAATTCAGTGTTCAGGGCAGTATTCAAAGACCACTGCTGGTACATCAGTTAATACACCGAAATTAAAAGCAAAAAACAGACGACAACAAAGAAACCATAAATAATAAGCCAAAATTACCATAGTTTAAATTAAACAATATTGTATTAAGAAAGTAACAATCGGGGGCACCTGGGTGGCTCAGTTGGTTAAGTGTCTGCCTTCAGCTTGGGTCATGATCCCAGGGTCCTGGGATCGAGTCCCCACATCGGGCTCCCTGCTCAGTGGAGAGTCTGCTTCTCCCTCTCCTCTTCCCCTGCTCATGCTCTCTTTTTCTCTCTCTCAAATAAATAAAGTCTTAAAAAAAAAAAGAAAGAAAAGAAAGTAACAATCACGGAGGACAAGAGAAAAGAGGGAGGTGGAAGATAGAAAGGGAAGTTTGTCTTTCAATAGTTACTATGTAATTAGTATTGGTTTTCATTTTTAATAACAAAAGTTGAGATCTTCCAACATGTAAATGTTGCCCCCAACGGCATGAAGCTAAGTTCTACGTCCTAAACAAATATTTCAGTATAGACGCTTCAGTATAGGCAGACTGTGTTTTCAAAAATGGCCACAGCAATACTTTCAGTCCCACATGCCCTCTCAGACCTTGCCACTCTCCTAAATCTGGGCAGGACTTTGTTACAGCCTCAATGACTGAGATGTGACAAAAGTGATACAGCTTTACTCCTGAGGCCTGGCTAACATACTGTGAGGAAGCCCTCAACTCGTCCACACAGAGGGGCCCCGAGGAAAGAAGCAGAGGCCCCAAGCTGACAGCCAGCATTAGATAAGAAACTTTAAGGATTGAACAAGATCACATTAATTATCTATTGCTGCACAGCAAACTAAGCCAAAACAAACTATGCCGGCTTCAAACTACAAATATTTACTGTTACATACAGCTTCCATGGGTCAGGAAACCAGGGGTGACTTAACTAAGTGACCCTAGTTCAAGGTCTCATGAGATTGCAGTCAGGATATCTGCTGAGGTTGTCATCTTGAGGCTTTACCGGGGCTGGCTGAAGGATCTGTTTCCAAGGTGGCTCATTCACATATCTGGCATGCTAATATCAGCTGTTGGCAAGGGGCTTTTTAGTTCGTTACTGTGAGTATCTCTCCACAGGCTAGTTGAGTATCCTCCCAACATGACAGTTGGCAAATGATTCTGGAGGGAGCAACGTGGAAGCTACAGAACCTTTTATGGCCTTATCTCTGAAATCATACTTCATCATTTTCATAGTATCCTTTTGGGTACACAGGTCTGCCTAGTCAGTGTGGGAAGGATTGCACAAGAGCATGAACACTAAGACTCAAGAATCATTGGGGGCCATTATGGAGGCTGATTATGACAGAGGTTTAACATCCAAATAATAAAAATCCCTGAAAAAAGAAAAGGGAGGGAGTAAATCATCAAAGGAAGAATACAAGAAAAGTTGCCAAAAGTGAAAACTAAGTTTACAGATTGAAATGACCCACCAACTACCCAACACAATGGATAAAAATGGGACCATATCAAAAAAAAAAAAAGAAAGAAAGAAAGAAAGAAAGAAAGAAAGAAAGAAAGAAAAGAAAGGAAGGAAGGAAGGAAGGAAGAAAGAAAGAAAGAAAGAAAGAAAAAAAGAAATCATGAAATTTCAGGACACTAGGAACAAAAACAAGCCTCCAGGGACTGGGGAAGAAAAGACCACCTACAAAGGATCAGGAAACAATGGCTTCATACGATCAACAGCTAGAAGCTAGAAGCCAGAAGGAAATGCCTTCAAAATTCTCAAGGGAAATTATTTCCAACCTAGAATTCTATATCTAATCAAACTGGCACTTAAATATACAGTAGAATAGACATTCAAAGTTTCAAAAATGTATCTCCCCAGTGCCTTTTCTCGGAAAACTAACTAGAAGAAGGACTCCACTAAGCAGGAAAGAGCACTCCAAGAGATAAAGTAAGTAGTAAATAGCAAATTTTTTTTTTTTAAAGACAACAGGATTCCCCAGGATACTGGCAAAGGAGGATATCCTTATACCAGAAAACTTATGCCAGACATAGAGGGAGGAAGTGATTGAGGGTGGGCCGTGAGGGGGGAGAAGAGAGCTAAAGCTTCATTTTCCATTTTGAGAAATCAATAGGTAATATCTAAAAACTGAAAAATCAAGGGTGCATGTATATGATACAAGCATGTCATTTGGAGATGTGGAGGTAAAGACTAAAATAGTAATCAGCTAAAAGAGATCAAAATTTGATAGCCTCTGGGGAGAGGGAACAATGGTGGGGATGAACTTGCTGTTATTTACAAAACAAATGTGGGTGAACTACTCAACTCAACTCCACATATGTAACTTAAGTAATTTTTTTAAAAAGAGAGAATGATATTAAAAAGAGATGTCCCCTCCCCTTTTCCAACTCTATACACTGTTGCTCTGGACACCAGGTCTTGAACCACCACTGCTGTTCCCAGGAAGAATGAAAGTCAACACACTGAAGGTAAAAAACCAGAATTCTGGGAACACTTAAATTCTGGATGACATCAATGAACCACTGAACTAATCAGTCCTGAAGACAACCAGCACTGTCTTTGGACTTCCTGCTTTGTGAGATAATGCATTTTCTTATTTTTTAAAAATGGTGTAGGGGGGTGGGAGGACGGGTTAGCCTGGTGATGGGTATTAAAGAGGGCACGTTCTGCATGGAGCACTGGGTGTTATGCACAAACAATGAATCATGGAACACTACATCAAAAACTAATGATGTAATGTATGGTGATTAACATAACAATAAAATTTTTTTTAAATGGTGGAAATTTGGGGCACCTGGGTGGCTCAGTTGGTTAAGCGACAGATGTCCTGGGATCGAGCCCTCCATCGGGCTCCTTGGCTCAGCGGGGAGCCTGCTTCTCCCTCTCCCTCAACCTGCTATTCTTCCTGCTTGTGCTCTCTCTCTCTGTCAAATAAATAATTTTTTTTAAAAAATGATGGAATTTTTAACTTTCAGTCAAGGATTCTTATTAATAATGTATGGTAAAATTAGTAGAACAGAGCGGCAATTAGGCAACAATGGTTATCCATCTCAAATTTTGGTTCTCCATATAATAATTCTAATTATTAAAACACAAGAGAAAAACATACTTCAAAACTTTATATAAGTTCCAATCATTTGCTCAAGAACTGAGAACAGGTAGTATCAGCTATATGATTCTATAGGCAGACATGTGGTAAGGTCAAATTTATTTCCCTCATAAATACCCTTTCTACTACATTCATTTATTTTTCCTATATTTTTTTCAACCAATAATGAGGCACTGAGCCAAACTTGTGATCTACATGGATAAAAAAATGTGGGTGTTTCTCTCAAGAAGTTCCCAGCATATGGGAAAACAACCATGCAAAAAAATTGAAGTAATTAATATGGTCTAAACCCTGTAGTATCTGGAAACAACCACAGGTAAACTTGGGGTCACCCCAAGGAATTAGAAAGAGTGAGTTACCCCTTTGTTACTTTTGAAGGTAAGAAGTAGTGCCTACTTGAAATAACTCAGGAATAACTCAAATGAACTGGCCCTTTCAACATGACCTAAGAAAGGGAATAAAGAGCTTGTGGACTAGAGTTTAAGAATAAATAGGGAGATGTAGCACATAGTGTGCCAAAGGCTTAGGCTTGTAACATTTTCTTTTCCAAAATTGCTAAGAGGATGAAGACTTCATAAATCCACAGAGAAAGGAAAGAGGAGAAAAATGTCAAAATCTAACTTTAAAGGGTCTGTTATTCACTTTATAAACACATCAAGCTATTTATCTAGAGGGGAAGAAAAATCAATTCCAAATTTGCAATTATAGCTGTAAACTCAGGTATTCTCTTAGACAAAGAAAATCAAGGGATTTGGATATTATTAATTAAAGATTATTTTTTAAATTTCTTCATGAATAATTTTATGTATTTTAGGGTATAATTTAAATATTTTTGCCGTACAATATTGGTTTTTTTTTTTTTACTTGAAATCATTTAAATTACAACTCATTTTTCAACTGCTACAATAGTTATAGAGAAGAGCATGGAGGGTAAGGCCAGAAGACCATTTATCAAAACTGGTAATTAATGCCTTGCTGTCTAATTTGTTTGAAGTACGTTAAGTGTTTCACATATTATAATATTCCATTATTACTTTATGTACTCATTAGCTGTCTGGGTCGCTCATCAGTAGAATGTCAGCCAGGTTTTTATTTCGCCACCAAAATGAGTGTGTCTATTTAGTTTTTAATTTTGTTACCTTGAGAACAAAGCCAACAAATTGGTATGGTTCATATTTTTCTCCCAATTTCTGGAAAAATGCATGCTTTGATTAGAATTGCCCTTAAAGCAAATATTCTCCTAGTTGTTGCAGTGCCCTTCAACAGTCTAGTGGTGAAATCAGTTTTTTCAAAATGAAGAACAGGATAAATCTGAAGAGCTTTATCAAGAAGATTGAGTCAGTTTTTCATTAACTACTGTATATATCACATCACACATACCAAATATATGTTTAGTTGGATTCCATACATAATACAGCATAAGCAATAATAACAGTTAATTATCTCACACTTGGTATGTGAGATATTTTCTTATAGTTCTAAAAGTCAGAAATCTGAAAGGGGTCTCACAGAGCTACAACCAAGGTACTGGAAGGACTGAGCTCCTTCTGGAGATTTTAAGGGGGAATTTCCTTGCATTTTCTAGCTTCTAGAGGCCTCCTGCATTTCTTGGCTCATGGCCCATTCCTTGCATTACTCCAGCCTCTGCTTCTATCATCATATCTCCTTCTCTGACTCTACTGCCTCCCTCTTTCCCTTATAAAGACCTTTTGATTACATCAGGGCTATCTAGATACTCCACAATAATCTCCTCAAGATTCTTAACTTAATCATATCTGCAAAGTCCCTTTTGCCGTAAAAGTAATATATTCACAGGTCCTGAGGATTAGAAAAGGGTACACCTTGGGGGAGGTGGGACATTATTCTGTCTACCATAGCACATGGGGAAGAATAGCTATTGGATCAGCAACTATTAGTTTTTGCCTTCCATCTATAGTCCACCCACCCCCCAGGTTCATCCTCTCCCCTCTACGAGCATTAGGAAGGAAAGGAAAATACATACTTTGTATTTAATTATGAATAAATATTTTCTTCTAAAAGCTATGAGAGAATACAGTTTTATTGCAGCAGAACTACAAGTCAAAAATCAGACTTTTGAATGTGCATGTTATTTTCTATATGCTGTCATAAAAGCATTAAAATGTATGGAAGCTAGGGACACCTGGGTGGCTCAGTCGGTTAAACGTCTGCCTTCGGCTCAGGTCATGATCCCAGAGTCCTGGGATCAAGTCCCACATCGGGCTCCTTGCTCAGCGGGGAGCCTGCTTCTCCCTCTGCCTGCCGCACCCCCTGCTTGTACTGTCTCTCCCTCTCTCTCTCTCTAGCAAATAAACAAATAAAATCTTAAAAAAAAAAAAATTAAAAAAAAAATGTATGGAAGCTAAAATTAGAACAGAAAAAAGAGGTTAGTTTTTCTTCAGATAGTCCTAATTACATTGTTTTGCATATGGATCGGTACAATGCATTCCAAATGCCTACATAATTTTCCCAACTCCTTTTTACTCCTCCTTTGAAAAGAGGACAACAGTAGACTAGAAAGTGTTAGTGATTTGCCAGCTTAAACCAGTAGCTTAAAGGTCAAACTACTGACTCTGCTAATTGAAGAAGATTGGGATTTCTTTTCTACAGTCAAAATAATTAGCACAGACCAAACAGTCTCCCTGATATCTAATGCAGACTTCAAAAGGAGATTCTGAATGTTGTTGCTAGCATGAAATCACTTTAGCAGACATGAAGTAACATCCTATGGGGTTTGTTTATAATCAAGATATTACCTAATAACGACATTCTTAAATAGATTATACTTTAGAACTAGGCATGCAAAAAGCTGGTAGTTTACCATCAACTCTCAGTGTAGCTGTAACCAGAGATCCACAGTGTGAACAGTGTTTGTAGGAAATAAATAAGAAACATTTATTGACATAGATCAGTTTTTTAAGAGACAGGTGGAAAAATTTTATTCATGGCAAAGGACTTCTCCAATACTTTCCTCAGTGCACAGAGTTAGAGCTTTGGATCCCCCCCAGGATAATTCTTAGAGCCCAGCAAAACACCAGGACACTCTGACCTGAGTCCCATTTCCACACTCACTCAGATGGTAAGAATGCAGTCCCCAGGCCTTCATCTCTTTGTCTGTCTTTTCCCCTAGGTGTACAGCAGAAGTATTTTTTTTGTCATTATTTCACTCCCTCTCTTTCACCTTAACCCCCAGATCTTCTTTTCTCAAAAACTAACAGCTGTCAATTCTGCCATTTTTTTTCAAGCAATTTAGTTTGATCTTCATAATACTGGCTTAGAAGTGCCCTGGGTCAAGGGATCTGAGAGTGTTCCTGGAAGATTTGAAGTAAAGCTACTCTTCAAAGAGTCCCCCTTTATTTCACCTGCCAGCCCTGTGTCTTCTTGTATTTCCCTTTCCCACCTCATCTGTCCTTCTGTCTCACACACAGATAATCTTCCCAGAAACGTAGCAAAATAACACTCAAATTCACTAAAATTTTGACTTGGCATCACAGTCTGAAGTCACATTCTTAAGAAGGCAAGAGTTAAGCACACATAATACATATTTGCAGTGAAGTAAACAAATGCAATAAGACCATGAAAAACTCATCCCTAAATACAACATTCTAAATTCTTTACGTAAGGTGAATTTCCAAATGATTTCAGATGGTCTATGTGTCAATGCAAATATTCTGATCCTAAAAAATAGCTCCATGTTTAACTTTTGTTTGAATGTTTAAATAAAATTTATTTTAAAATAGTTTTTACTATTTTGAAGATAAAAATTACACCAGCCTAAATTTGAGAAATTAGTTTTGAATATTTCCTTTCAATAGGAAATTGATATATTGCCGTAAAAATAGTTGGGAAGCTTGGTATTAAAGAATAGATTTTAGGTATTGAATGAATTCAAGATAAATTTACACTTGACCATCTGAATGTCCAACAAATGACATCTGTCCAACAAACATGTCATCTGGATATTTGCTTAGATGTATGCAATCTAATGTCATAGACTGCTTTGTAGGAAGGCACTTATTATTTCCTTCAGTTTTTTCCATAGTACTGAAAGTAGCTTATCTAACATAGGGAACACCCCTAAATTGTCCACTGGACGTGCTGTTTCACAAACAAGCAATGTGTGGCATTTGGAGTCAGAATTTAGCCAGATTTTATCTTTCCTGTTTATATAACCAATTAGTCCTTTCACATCCTAACATTTAAGCAATTTGCCACTTTCTTCTTAAATTTTAGCAACTTAATATTCATTTACTATTCATTAATTACATGAAATTTTTATTAAGAAGCAAAAATTGAAATATGCATTATCTTACACAGAAATATTATCAAAAAATAGTTAAAATGTCACTATATGCAGATGACATGATATTATATATAGAAAACCTTAAAGACTCCACCACAAAACTGTTAGAACTAATCAACAAATTCATGAAGGTTGCATAATACAAAATCAATATCCCAAAATCAGTTGCATTTCTATACACTAATAACAAACTATTAGAAATAGAAATTAAGAAAACAATCCCGGGTCCCATTCAAGATGGCAACATAGAAAGATCTAGAATTTACCTCTTCCCACAGACACACCACATCTATAGCTATTACGTGGAATAATTTCCTCTGCAAGAAACGTAAAAACAGGTGGAACAACCCCCTCACATCAGGCAAAAAGAAAGAAACCACATTGAAGTGGGTAGTAAAAGCTGAGACATGATCTTGCCATAAACGCCAGCTGCATCAGCAACCCCCAATCAGGAGGGAACGCAAAACCTGGAGTTTCTCCCTAAGGAGTGAAGGGTTTGTAGCCCACAGTAGGCATCCCCACTTTTTAAGACTGGCACCTGAGAGACAAGCCCTCAAAACATCTAACTTTGAAGATCAATGGGGATCACATCCAAGAGACCCACAGGGCTGTGGCAAACTGAGGAACATTTCTTAATGGGCCCACATACAGACTCTCTCACCTCAGGGCCCAGTGCAGAAGCATCCCTTTAAAAAGACCCAGACTTTATATAAAAGAGACTCATTTCCCAATTTTGAAGCATTGGTCTGAGGGGCAGGGGCCTGCTGGGATACTCTCAGGGTCAGAGACTGGTGAGAGCCATCTTCCTTCTCTCCCATGACTTGCTAAAGCCATCAGGCAACATGTTGTTTGTTTGCTTTGTTTTGTTTCCTTTCCCATCTTGCCTGTTCTTCCTCTGCCTTGCTAAAGCCAGGGGAGAGTGCCATCTTTATTTTTCTTCTCTTTTCATTTCCCTTTTTCCTTTTTTCTTTCTTTTTATCTTCTTTTCTTTTTCCTTTCTTTTTTCCCCCACTTTCTTTGCAGGTGCCATCTTTGTATGCTCCCTTTGTACTCTCCCTCTGGCAATCCAAAGCACCAGGATCTCCCAGAACAGAGCTTCTACACATATCTGGGGCTCTGATTTTTACAGCTAGTGACCCAGTTTTTCTGGCTGCCACCTAGGGGATGCTTCTTGATTGCCTGGCTCTGGAGGCCAAAGGGGATTGTGTTCCTGGGCCCCACAGGACTACAACAATTGGGAGAGACTGCTGCTCCCCGGGCTCAGTGCAGATAGCAGACTGAAACACACCCCCAGTATTTCCGAGAAAGAGGTCTGTTTTCCTGTCCAAGAGCTTTAGCCTAAAGGATAGGCTTCTGGTTTAGCACTTATAGGAGCCTACATATGTGCTCTCACAGAACAGAAGCTGATGGATACAATCTGTGCCCTCCTGCCTCACTCCAGCTCACTTCCTGGTATCTTCCAGAAAGAAGCTTATACCCTAGTCTGGTGACTTAAGTTTTGTGGCCGCCGCCAGGCATACCTATACATCTCCTGGCTCTGATGTCCATCAAGGCTTACACTCACAGGTCCCACAGGACTCTAACCAATGGAGAAAGAGCTCTTAAACAGTTACCACCCCCAGGACACAGTAAGAGGCAACAGACTCAGGAACTCAATCTTTTTATGACAGAGATCTCTTAACATCATCATAGCTATAGCCTGAAGGGCAGGTTTCTAATTAAACACACATTAAGGACTGACTATAAACCTTTCCTAAGAACTCAGAGGGCAGGTACTAACTTTGCCCTAACCCTCTGCCCTACTACAGAGAGCCAGAATCTCTCAGATGAGAGCTCTTACATGTGTCTGGTACCCCATTTTTGCATCTGGTGCCCTGGTTTTTACAGCTGCTGCCTAGGGGATACTCCTTAATTTCCTGGCTCTAATGGCCAGGATGGCTTGTATTCTTGGATCCCATGGGACCATACCAATCAGAGAGACAGTTCTTGGCGGGCTACTACCCGTGGAGCACTGCAGAGAGAACAGACTGAAACATACCCCCCAGCCTTTCAGTGAAAGAGGCCTACTTGACGGTCCCGGAGCTTCAGCCTTAGGAGCAGGCTTCAGGTTTGGCACAGATCTAGATGCTACAGAAGTACTTTCAGGAACTGTAGGCTGGGGGGTGCCACTGTGGCATGCTCCCTCTGCCTCACTACAGCTTATTTGTATCTCCCAGAAAGGAGCCTATACACTTTTCTGGAGCACACATTTTTGTGCTATAGGGGACACCTCCAGATCAATTGGCTCTGGGGGCTGGCACGACTTAACACTTGCAGTCCCATAAGACTATACATATTTGCATTCTTTAAAAGCTGCTTCCTGAGGGTCTGGCTTCCAATCAGCCTGAATCTAAGTGGTGTAAGTGGTGACTGAGATCCTCCCCTTTGAGACACTGATCTTGGCACACCCTCAACTACTGGGAGTTATTAAAAATAAAATAGGCTGCTTAAACAATCACAAAGGCTTGAGAGACAACCAAGAGCTAAGGCAGGTTGAACAAAGTTCACTATATACCCAAGGCCAACCCTTCAAGACTGGGAGAGGAGGCTGTTTCATCAAATGTACAGAAAGCAAAACAAAGAGTCTAGCAAAATGAAGAAACACAAGAATATGCTCAAAATGATAGAACAAGATAAAACCTTAGGGGAAAAAAACCTTAATGAAATAGAAATAAAGAATTTGAACTCCTGATAAAGGGTTCAATGTAATGGTTATAAAGATGTTCACCAAACTCAGGAGAAGAATATATAAACAGTCAACAAAAATATGGAAAATATAAGAAAGCTCCAAACAGAAGTCACAGAACTGAAGAATACACTAGAGAGTTTCAACAGCAAACCAGATAAAGTATAAGAAAAGATCAGTGAGGGGTGCCTGGGTGGCTCAGTTGGTTAAGCGTCTGCCTTTGGCTCAGGTCATGATCCCAGGGTCCAGTCGGGCTTCCTGCTCAGCGGAGAGCCTGTTTCTCCCTCTCCCTCTGCTTGTGCTCTCTCTCTATCTCTCTGTCAAATAAATAAATAAAATCTTAATAAATAAAATCTTAAAAAAAAAAATATCAGTGAACTCAGAAACAGGGTAGAAGAATTTACTCAGTCAGAGCAGAAAAAAAAAGAAAAGAAGGAAGAGAAAAAAATGAAACAAATGAAGATAGCTTAAGCGACTTATGTGACAGCATCAAGCAGACTAACATTTGCATTGTAGGAATCCCAGAAGAGAAAGATAAAGGGGCAAAAAGCTTACTGGTAAAAATAATGGCTGTAAATAAACTTCCCTAACCTGGGGAAAGAAACAGGCATCCAGGGACGCCTGGGTGGCTCAGTCAGTTAAGCGTCTGCCTTCAGCTCAGGTCATGATCCCAGGGTCCTGGGATCGAGTCCCACATCAGGCTCCCAGCTCAGCCGGGAGCCTGCTTCTCCCTCTCCCTCTGTCTGCCGCTCCCCCTGCTTGTGCTCTCTCTCTCTCTCTCTCTGACAAATAAATAAAACCTTAAAAAAAAAAAAAAAAAGAAACAGGCATCCACATCAAGGAAGCTGAGAGAGTTCCAAATAATATGGGACCCACACCAAGACAGATAAAAATGTCAAAAGTTAGAGACAAGGATAGAAGCTTAAAAGCAGCAAGAGAAAAACAATATGCAGACGGGAGAGTGCCAAAGGGTAGAATTCAAGGACTTTGAAGCTAATGGCCTGGTTTTCCAGACTTAGGGGGCCTCTAAGACCAACAGAAAATCCCACATTCAGCACCACACCATATCTAGCAAGCCTGAGGAGAAACTGCACAGCATTACCAGAGGAGAGTGTCTGGACAGATGGGCAGACATAATACTGTTTTCTATGGTTTAGGTGTGGTAGAAGATCCAGAAGATCCCTTGAGTCCCCAAGCAAACTTGTAGCCATTTAAAAGATGAGGGAAGAAGCAGAAGCTTGGGCTTAGTAGTAGGTGGCAATATCCAGAATCATAAGCAATGCATGCCAGTGCACAAAGACCAGAGGCCCAGTTACTCCGGTAAGACTAGTGAGGTCAAAAGACAATCTACTTCAGACAAAAGACAAAACAACTTAACCAAAACCCAGTGAGGATCCAGAAGAAGGTCAAAACCTTGGGGCATATATCTGAATTCCTCTTTCCTTACTTTATTATAGTTATTCAGAAAAGCAGAGGATAGATGATAGATTAGATAGATGATAGGTTGATAGATAGATGATAGATAGATAGATAGATAGATAGATAGATAAATAGATAGACAGACAGACAAATAGATAGGAGATTTATTAAATAAATTGGCTCACACAGTTATGGGGACCAAAAATCCCAGTCTGCCATCTACAAGCTAGAGAGCCAACAAACGGAGTGGTATAATTTAGTCCCGGTCCAAAGGCTTAAAACCAGGGGGCTGCGGGTATAAGACCCAGAGTCCAGAGGCCCAAGAACCAGGAGTTCTGATGTCCAATGGCAAGAAAAGTGGATGTCCCAGCTCAAAAAGAGAGGGAATTTGCCCATCCTTCACTTGTTTGTTCTATTTGGGACCCTGAAAATTTGGATGAAGCCCACCCTCATTGGTGAAGGCCAATCTCTTTATTCAGTCTATTGAATCAAATGCTAATCTCTTCTAGAAACAACCTCACAGACACCCCAAGAAATAACATTTTACTAGCTATCCGGGCATCCTTAAGCCAATCAGGTTGACACAAGATTAACCATCACACCCACCTTTACAAGCTCATGAAAGTGCCATCATATAGACAGGCACCAACTTAGCAAGGAAAAAAGGAGAAAGGAAGTGACTCCGAAAGTCTGATGATTTACCTACAAGAGACTATTTTAAACCAAAACAAAAAAATTAACCAGAAAAAAAGTAAGTCACCTTTAATTGGAAAGTTTAAGTTATAGTTTTCATACTAGTGGGATAGAGGCTTAAGAGCAATAAAAATAAATGAACTTTCATACTTTCTGATAGACATAAATGTCTATTCAATATTAACCTCAAAGTCTACATAACACATAGAAAAGATCTGAACTAAAAAGATGGCAGTGAAAACAGATACAAGATTCAAGAACCCAGCTGGATGTAGAGGTGTAGATAGGAAAGGGAGAAGTCTAGAAGATTTTAAGGTTTCAGGTTCGGATGTCTTACTTGATGGTGGTACTATCCACCAATGTGTGCTCTGGCCTCCTCCAGAGCTCACTGTTTAATGGAGGAAGCTGCTAACTATGAATCTTCCAGATGTGGTGGGAAGGAAGTAGGGAAGGCATATAACCTTTTTATCCCCCCCACCAAATTTACCATCCCTTTCAGGAATGGGTGTTGGTCTCAAGGGGATATTATTTCCTCCAGAAAACTGTGGCCCAAATTAGACACTGTAGCTCAGCTGTGAAAAGTCTAGAATGAAGCTTCAGTAATGACTCAGATATAACAAGAAATAAACTAGAAAACCTAACTTAACAAGAGATGAGTCCCTCTCCAGAGCTTGCAGAACCAATGTATTCTGGGTTCTGTGGTTAGTAACAGCTCAGTGATCCTTCTTACTATCCGCCCCAGTCCCCACCCCACCCCCACCTTTAAAGAGTTCATGCCTAGATATCTACTCTCCTTGAAATCTCAAAATCCCTCTCCTGCCTGCTGAAGGTTTGCCTTCCATGTACTGCCCTCCATTGAGAATATACTATTTGTCTTAATAACAATAAGAGATTTTAGCCACCGGAATGTGCCCATACTTTATGGTCTCAACCAGCTAATCATGTCAGAATATATCACAATCCACCTTATGTCTATACAAGATATAGGTGCACACAATGTTGAAGAATAGAATAGTTTCCTTGTAGTTTGCTGATTCAAACCAGAGAATAGGGAAGATAACCTTGACACGCATGTTAAGAAGAATAAGACAACAAAGACCTGAGGTGATAATTTAGGTAAGAAACGAACCAAGTCCATGAAGGAAAATTTGACCAAATCTGGAAATAGAACTAGGTGTTTATTAAGGTGATGTCAAGTTGAATGTGCTAACCATGCATCTTGTTTAAGATCAAGTAAACTGGAGTCCTTGCACACTGAGCGAGGGAACTAGGCATAGGTATAGGAAATAGTGCACCTTTGACTTTTGCTTTGCATCTTCCCAAATGCCCAGCTGTGACCTGAGAGCTGATGAAGAACTTGAGAATGCAACATTCATTATATAAGGTTGATCTGTGCCCTCTTCATCTTCTCTGCCTCTGCATAAGCATCACAATTTTATGCCCCTGCGAATCTTTTTTTTTTTTTAAAGATTTTATTTATTTATTTGACAGAGAGAGACACAGCAAGAGAGGGAACACAAGCAGGGGGGGAGTGTGAGAGGGAGAAGCAGGCTTCCCGCCGAGCAGGGAGCCCGATGTGGGGCTTGATCCTACGACCTTGGGATCATGACCTGAGCCAAAGGCAGACGCTTTACGACTGAGCCACCCAGGCGCCCCGCCCCTACAGATCTTGAGAGCCTGAAATCATGAATTATGACTACATTCAAGTTGATTCCATGAACAGAAGCAAATTCTACCAAATCTGCATTAGACAATAATCATTCTAACTGCGTAATGTCATTTGACATAATTTTTCTAGTACAGTGGTCTGTATCATGCAACCAAAGGATAATTTAGGTTAAGTTGCCCCCTAGAGGTGGCCAGAAAAAAGATTAACTGTCAAGAAAGAGTAAGGTAAAGTCCAAATAAAATGTTAGTAAATAGAAAATGCAGGAAAAAAAAAAAAAAGAAAATGCAGAAATGGATAATAGAATCCCTGCAAAACATATTTCCCCTTTTCAGAACAAAGAATAGAGATATGATTCCAAAAAACAGGATTCCTTCTGGTAAATCTGTATAACTCAGTAATACAAACAAGATACTAGAGCATAAATAAAGACAACAGTATTTTTTAAGGACAGTTGCTTTCCTCAGAATTAATATTGATTTCTAAATGTACATTTGATTTAACAAACTGCATATTGGTTCAACTTTTTGATGTTGTTACAGTTTTTAAAGTTCTGTTTCTATATCTTTAAGAAACGCTTTGTGTCACTTGACTATATACCCACTGACCCAACTGAAAAATGACTTTTAATCAAGGAAAACAGGGAGAAGCCACAAGAGGCGTTGATGCCCTGCTTTATGTGACATACATAATACAGCTGGAATTTCCAGGTAGGAATCCAGTGCAGTCCTCACTACTGATGAGTGTTCTAAGGGAAAGAAAAGGACCAGTTTAATGATCACTGAAGGCAGTGGGCCTGTGATACTGTTAACTAAAATTTAGAGCAGGAAGAGCCTGCAGAGGAAAATGGGTTTGGCTCAACTGCAATTATTGATATTTTCAATAATAGCATTTCCATTTGGGGAAAAAAAATTAATGACAGGTATGAGAGAAGAGTTCAAAAGCTCAAACTAAAATAAAAAATGATCCAGGGAAGGCAGCATAAAGTTGATTTGAACATGATGAATATTCAGAATCCAGAAAAAAATAAGCCTCAAAGTTAATGAGCTGGGAGAAGGAATAGGGCTAGTAACTGACCATTTCTTGGGTAATGATTAATATATATAAAAATGTTAGTTACTAAGTGGGAAATGTTTACTCCTTTCCTAGCATAATGGTTTCCATATTCTAAAAAAGATACCTCTAAATTTAACCATCTAAGAACATTTCTTTAAAAATAAAAAATTCTTATACATTATATTCTATTATGTTTCTACATAAGTATGTCAAACATCTCAATAAATTTGTAAGATCAATTGTTTACCTGCCCAGTTTGTATCCATCAATTGATGTCACATGACTAACACATTATTTAGCCTATAAAGTGGTAAGAGACATGTATGCAAAATATCCACGAATATTTAAAAATGAAAAATACATTCTGGTAATAATTGTTCTATTTAAATAACTTCAGATGACAAAGAACAGAAATCAGGGGTGCCTGGGTGGCTCAGTTGGTTAGGCATCCAGCTCCTGGTTTCAGCTTGGGTCATGATCTTGCGGTGGTGGGATTGAGCCCCACGTGGGCCTCCACACGTCTGCTTGAGATTCTTTCCCCCTCCCCACCTCCCAGTCTGCTCCTCCCCATCCCCTACACTCATGTGTGTCCTCTCTCTCCCGCAAATAAATAAAATCTTAAAAAAAAAAAAGAACATAAATTAATACAACTTGCTCTACATTTTTAAAAATTCTAGGTTTAGCTCAAATTAGAATTTGATAGATGGCAAAAGCTTCCAGGCCTCACATTTTATCATGACCATATTAGTAGCCTAATTGTGAATTCTTTAAGTGGTACCTGGAAAGCCCATCCCAACTAAAGGTTTCTTTCCAACTTTCCGCCACAATTTCTGCAAACTCCTCATTAAGAACCTGCCACTTTGAGTTCACAAAGGGTTTGGGGGTTTCACTGTGGTGATTAAAATTTTTGCAACTTGGGGCGCCTGGGTGGCTCAGTCGTTAAGCGTCTGCCTTTGGCTCCCAGGGTCCTGGGATCAAGCCCCGCTTCGGGCTCCCTGCTCCATTGGAAGCCTGCTTCTCCCTCTCCCACTCCCCCTGCTTGTGTTCCCATCCCTCACTGTATCTCTATCTGTCAAATAAATAAATAAAATCTTTAAAAACAATTTTTTTATAGCTTTTAAAAACTAAAGATTTTTTTACTCATGCTATGTCAATTGCAGTTTGGCCAGGTGCTCTGTTCCGTGTCTTCTTATATCTGACCCAGGCTGATGGAGCAGTCTCCATCTCAAACAATGCCAGTCAGTGTGGTAGGGGGAACAAAGAAAGCTCTTTAGGGTCCCACATTGGCTACTAAATGCTCTGGCCTTGAAGTAATACATATCACTTCTGTTCATAGCTCATCACATGGCTCTACCCAACCACACACAAGGGAACCAGGAAAAGCAATCCTATCAAGGGGGAAGAAATGGAAGTATCTGAGGAATAGCATTTATGATTCCCAGAGAAGCATCATTAGTTTTCTTCTATGACAAACAATGCTGCAAAGAATAACCTTGTACATCAGGGCACTTGGGTGGCTCAGTCGTTAAGCATCTGCCTTCAGCTCAGGTCATGATCCCAGGGTCCTGGGATCAAGCCCCACGTCAGGCTCCCTTCTCGACAGGAAGCCTGCTTCTCCCTCTCCCACTCCCCCTGCTTGTGTTCCCTCTCTCGCTGTGTCTCTCTCTGTCAAATAAATAAATAAAAATCTTAAAAAAAAAAAAAAGGAAAGAATAACCTTGTACATCTACCATTTTGCAAGTATTATCCATAAAATAAAGTCCCAGAAATGGGATTGCTGGACCAAAAGTTGTACCATACCCACCCATAATTTTGATAGATATTGTCAAAGTTGCGTTAGATAGCAGCTTCTACAATCCATTTAAAATTGGGCTTGCAAATTTCAAATTATGCATGAAGTTTTTTTAAATACCTCAACTGAATAAATCTCAATGGATATAGGTGCTGTGTACACAAATAGCTGTATTACATGGCCATTTGAAATAAATGTCACAAGAGTACTGGAATTGACACTCTGAGTTAGAGTTGTTCAGAACAGCTGAAATGACTCATCAAGGTTTCAGGGAGAAAGTGGGCTTTAAGTTGGGCCTTCCTCCCCTGATACTCCTTTCCTTAAATCCCTATTAGCTATTAGGAGCAAACACTTTGGAGTCAGAGCACCTGACCTTAAATCACAGCCCCACCACTTCGGTTCACCTTTGGCAAGGTACTATAATTCTTGATGGCCGCTATATCTTCCCATAAGCCCTTGAATGCTTTCTTTGGCAACCTTAAATGTCTGCTTTCTATGCTATCTTGTAATGCTAATTGATGTTATAAATGACAGCAGCCAATCACTGACTTTCTCAGCTACCCCAAGTCCAACCCAAAGTCCAACCAGTAGCTGACTTCATAGCCATCTCCCTACTTGCTTGTGATTGGAAGAGCAGTAATTTCACAGGGTTGGGCTAACTAATGGATAAACAGCCAGGAGTCATTTTGAGTGACAGACTTTCACTTCTGTAGAAACTATAAAATTGACTTTCCATCACCCCAAAAATAAACTATTTAAATTGTAAGGTCCAGAACCTCAGCCTCTGAAAGCCATTTTTTGGCTGTGATGCAGCAGTCGGATACTACAGATGTCAATAACTTTACAGATGATATCAAAAAAGATGACTGCATAGGGTAAAATACTGACACTGCTAAAGACTACAAACGGATACATGCACATTACTCAGCTAATCTGTTCTCTTCAAGTTAAGAACAATGAATGTCCTTTTATTTAAATGACTGATAGTTGGGTTTGGCACTTCCTTTATTTGATAGATAGACTAGATAGGTAGGTAGGTAGGTAGGTAGGTAGGTAGGTAGGTAGATAGATAGATAGATAGATAGATAGATAGATAGATAGATAGATAGATAGACAGATATAGATCAATAGATACAGGTCGATAGATAGACATAGATATATAAAATATGTGTGTGAATATATATTACATATGACTTTTTAAAATATATACATACATCATATATATTATGTTTTTCCAGCTCTATTGAGGTTTGGTTGACAAATAAAAATTGTATATATTTAGATTGTACAATGTGATGTTTTGATGTACATATACATTGTGAAATGA
Organism: Phoca vitulina; assembly: GCF_004348235.1. Lineage (NCBI taxonomy): Eukaryota > Metazoa > Chordata > Mammalia > Carnivora > Phocidae > Phoca > Phoca vitulina. Next base: position 5,628,152 of record NW_022589714.1, read on the forward strand.
TTACCTCACTCAAGCTAATTAACATGTCCATCACCTCACATAATTACCCTTTTCCTAGTAATGAGACTTGAAATCTCCTCTCTTAGCAAGTTTCACATATATAATACATTATTATTGAGTATAGTCATGATGCTGTACATTAGGTCTTCAGGACTTATTCATTTTATAACTGAAAGTTTGTACCCTTTGACTAACATCTCTCCTTTTCTCTCACTCTCCCAGCCCCTGGCAATGAACATGCAGCATATTTCTCTAAGATGGTGATTTTATTTTGTCTGGATATATATGAAGAAGTGGGATTGCTGGATCATATGGTAGTTCTATTTTTAATTTTTTTAGGAAACTCCATGTTATTTTCTATAATGACTGTATATATGCCTTTTTCCAAATTATGATTTTCCCTTTGAGATTCTAAAAAAAAAATCATTTGTGTGATTTAATTAAAATGGACGTTTTTACTGACTTTTTTAAGATTTATTTATTTATTTGGGAGAGAGAGAGTGCATAAGTGGGGGGAGGAGCAGAGGGAGAGAATCTTCAAGCCGACTACCCGCTGAGTATGGAGCCCAACATGGGGCTCAATCTCACAACCCATGAGATCAAGACCAGAGTCAAAACCAAGTTGGATGCTCAACTGACTGAGCCACCCAGGTGCCCCTTTACTGACTTTTATAGAAATATCTATCAAATTCCACAGATATAGAACACACAAAATTACAGACTGATACATGGTAATAATCACTTTAGTTTGGCATTATTCTATCTGGACTCATAGATAAAATCAATAATCCATCTTAAGGTAATTGGGATTTTTTTTTACCCCAGTAAACATTATTATTCTTTCTTAGATTCCTTTTTTATTATTATCTTCATGTTTGTATCAATCAGGAAACAGAAAGCACCCAGCAATTTGAACAGAGAAAATTTAATATACAGAATGGTTAAATGATATGTATTAGTTATCTTCTGCTAGGTAACAAATTATCCCAAAATTTAACAGCCTAAACCAGCAGACATTTATAATTGTCTTAGTTAGTTCAGGTTGTTATCACTATATACTACAAACTGAATAGCTTATAAACAACAAACATTTATTTCTCACAGTTCTGGAGTCTGGAAGTCCAAGATCAGAGTGCCAGGATGGTTGGGTAAGGGCTGTTTCCCAGATGACAGACTTCTTATATCCTCACATGTTGAAAGGGGCTAGGGATCTCTCTGGAGCATCTTTTATGAGGGTACTAATCCCATTCATGAGGACTCTACCCTCAGGACCTACTTTTCTCTCAAAGGTCCTACTTCTTTTTTTTTTTTTTTTTAAGAGAGGGAGAGAGGTCGGAAGGGGCAGAGGGAGCGGGAGAAAGAATCTTAAGCAAGCTCTATGCCCAGTGCAGAGCCTGACATGGGGTTTGATCTCAAGACCTTGAGATCATGACCTGAGCTGAAATCAAGGATTGGATGCTTAACCCACTGAGCCACCCTGGCACCCCCAAAGGTCCTACTTCTTAATACTATCACCTTTGGTGTTAGCGTTTCAACATATGAATTTGGGGGGAACACAAAATTTTAGATTATAGTAATTATCTCACAGTTTCTGTGGTTCAGGAATCTGGGGGTGCCTTAGCTGTGTGGTTTGGTTTTGGTTCGGTCTTTCATGAGCTTGGTTAGATTTAGTAAGCTCGTTTCAAGGAAAAACAAGCCTCATACTCTACAAAGGAGGCAGATGGTCAGTGGTTGCTGCCCAGTTCCTTATACTATATGTTGGCTAAATTTAAATTAGAAAAAAATAAAAACCTTAAAAAAAAATAGGTGGGCCATACATGGAACCAGCCTTCTTAGACCCTAGTTTCCCATAAGTGACCCTCCTGCCATAGACAGGCCTGGAGGAAGTGAAGTTTAATCCAGTCCTCATGCCCCATCACTTGTCCTCAGGGAGCAGCCCCATCCAGGTGCTGTGCTTTCCCCAGGCCCCTCGCCATTCTAACAAACAAACGTTTTTCCATAAAAGAAAACAAAAATTTTGTGAAAGGAGAAATGTCAGCTGAAATTAATAGTATCTTTTCACTCCCAAAGTGACTACCATAAGGGAAGAGAGGAATTTATGAGCAATGTGGAGGATTCAGTGCATAAGTGGTCATCGTGGTGGCCATGCAGCAAGACCATACTGACTTACTTACTGTTTGGGTTGGAAAAAATATTATTTAAATATAGAGTGTCAAAACCAACAGTATAGTTTTACACCGCCTGTGAAGAATTCTAGAAGTCCCAGTGGATGTCTAAAGAAAACACAGAGGAAAAGTTCTCCTTCTGGATTTCTAGGCAAAAAGGATCTAGTTTAAAGCCAAGGTCAATTTGCATATTATTAGGGGCCCCAGAACAAGTGGTAAAACTGACGAGAAGGAAGCTTTAGTTAAATCACAAGCTAAACTCATGGAAAAGGCTAAATTACACTTGGAAAGTGATTTCTGTTGACAAAAGTAGACTTTTTTTGAAGGAAAAAAAATGTTCTCAAGGAAAAATTTTGCCAAAGAAGAAAAAGCCATGCCAGACAGGATCATTCCCAAGTTTCACCAATGGTACAGATGATTTAGAATAAAACTTCTTCCACCAGTTATATGAAAGTTCAGCCTTATGGTGGAAGACAAAAATAATATTTGAGGATTACTTTGGTAAAAACAAGCATTGCTAATTCTCAGTGGTGTTCTGACCATCCGAGCACCCTTGAATATATGGATTCTGACATCACAATGGTATTTATATGCATCCATCCATTCATTCACTCACTTATTCTTTCAGTTACCAAAAATTGTTGAGAGTCTCCTATATGCTTTGTACCATAATGGGATTGGAGGATACATTAATGAATAAGACATTGCCTCTAACCCTAGCCACAGGCTAATTACAATGCAGTGTGTTTATTTTGGGCTAGGGTAGAGATCATCAACCCTGTCAGGCCCAACATCCCTTTCTGTGTTTTATAATACTCCCTTTACTATCCTGAAATAAAAGTTGTAGATAATATATCCTATCTATACATATACTTTTTAAAACATTAATATGCTTTAAATATAATTAATATAAAAGGGAAATAAAAGGGAGAAAACGTATAATAATAACAGATGTATTTTAATATGCAAATGTTCTAGCAAGACCACACTAGAAGTTTTTATGAATAAATTAGGTACTTGCATATTTCTACCATATTTAGTGCTATGGACTAAATTGTGCACACACACATACCCCCCCCCCAAAATTCGTATGTTGAAGCTCTAACTGCAATGTGACTGTATTTGGAGTAAGGAAGTAATTAAGATTTCATGAGTTCATAAGGGTGGGGCTCTGATCTGATAGGATTAGTGTCCTTATAAGAGGAGACACCAGCGAGCCCTCCCTCAACGTCTTGTGAGGACACTGCAAAAAGGCAGCTATCTACAAGCCAGGAAGAGAGCCCTGACCAGAAACCAAATCTGTTGGCACCTTGATCTTAGACTTTCCAGCCTCTAGGACTGTGAGAAACAAATGTCTACATTTAAGCTACCCAGTTTATGGCACGTTTTTATGGCAGCCTGAACTGACTAATACACTTACAATCACCATGAAGGAAACATGTCTACAAATGTAGACTGATTCAAGTATGTTGCATTTGCCTCAAAAACCACAAGGAGCCTTTTCTGAAATGAAGAAAAACTCTTAGGTAAGTTCCCAACCAACCAACCAACCAAACAAAACAAACAAAAAACAGCTTATCTTCACTAGATTTACTTAGAAGCTGCATTCCTAGAAAATTCAGAGTTTATTTCAATGGTGCAAAAACTACATTGTGTTTACACGTAAAGTAAGTTCTGTTCTAGGCTAGGTATGTATAAACATTTTTTAACTATACAAATGTCCAGCGGGACATTCAAAAGTCATATAAATGTAAGACAATTCTTCATGGTGTGAAACTGTCCCCCTTAAATTGCAAGATGCCAGCATACTGGTTCCCCTCACACAAAATTCCAGTAACATCTCATTGTGACAACCAAAAACGTCTCCATTAGTCTCAAACTATCCCTCAGGAGGCAGTACTGCCCCCACTGAGAACCACCATTCCAAGGTTTAGTAAGAGGGGCATTCAACACAGCCTTAGGGCCTTAGGAAAAACTAATGGGGAAAGTTACATATTAATTGAACCACTAGGAATTGAGGGTGAGTGCACAGTGGTGAAAGGGTTGAAGATGAAAGAGAGCGGAGAATATTCAGAATACTCCATATATTTCAGTATGGCTATGACACTGAGTCACATTAATATTTACTCTGCTACTAAAAACATGAAGAAAAAGAATCAAGCCTAAAAATCAAGTTTGAATGGTACATAAAAAAGAGTTTTCTGATTGCCCTCTGAAAGTTTCCACACACTATTAAGCAGGCAACATTGCACAATTCTCAACTTAAAATTTTTTTATCAGAGAACATCAACAAGAAACTGACCTTTCAGGTTTAGAAATTATTTTTGAGTTTTTCATTGAATTAAACAGCAAAGAGTGTTAAGTCAAAGGTAATATTAGTATCTTTCTTCCTATCTCAGTTGGCATGAGATTCATCACCTCTCTCACCTCTAGGATGAGAGTTCTCTGCCCTTCTCATCAGAGCTGCTCTCTGAGCATCAGACTATAGACAACAGGTCACAAGCTGACAGTATGCCACATCTGACCATGGACAGGTTTGTTCTTCCCACAGTATTACTGCTTAAGCAGATTTTTTTTTTTTAATTTTAATTATTTCCCAGCACATAAAAATCTGGATTTCTAGCTTCTCTGATGATATCAGAAGAACTGGCAACTATGGGTCTGCATGTCCCCATGTCAACATAGGAGGGGCTGGACACTTTTGATAGGGCTCATGTGCTCTGGTTTTCCAGTCCCCTCCTCCCCAATGAATACCCAACACCTAAATTTGGTATCAGTTGTCATTTGTCATCTGATCATATAGTGTTTTTCTTATACCTAGTGTGGTGGGTTGAATGATAGCCCCCAGAAAGATATTGTCTGTACCCTAATTCCCAGAACCTGTACATCACCCCCCTTAGAAAAAGGGTCTTTGCAGATGTCCTTTAATTTAAAAATCTTGAGATGAAGAGATATCCTGGATTATTCAGGTGGATAAGTGTCTTTTTAAGAGAGACACACAGAGGAGACAAACAGAAGAGGAGAAGACAAACCCACAGAGAAGGCAAAGTGAAGACAGAGGCAGAGATTGGAATGATGTGGCCACAAGCCAAGGAACCCAAGGAATGCTGACAGCTACCAGAAGTGGCAAGAGGCAATGGAGGGTTCTCCTCTGGAGCCTTCTGAGGGAGTGAAGCCCTGCTGACATCTTGATTTCGGACTTGTGGCCTCCAGAACCGTGAGAGAGTACATTTCTGTTTTTTTTAAGCCACTAAATTTGTGGTATATTGTTATGATAGCTCTAAGATGTCTCCTAGGTAATGGAAAAAGTCAGAGCTAATGATAAAGAATGTGGATTGCAACCACATAATTAAAGTAAAAAATATAGATAATGTCTCCAAAGGAATAAGTTCAGTTAAGAGAAAAGAAAAAAGAAGGAAGAGATGAGACCCAGGTGCTAGGCATAAGGAATACCTATTATGGTGAAGGATGGGAAGACAAGAATATATCCAAGGATCTGGGAAAAGAACACCCTCATTTTTGTTGAGAGCTGACATAGTACAAAATGGGGATGAAAACAAAGTGTAAATGAGATCAAGTGTATTTAATGGGTTCAAGATACATTAACATTCATTTGAGGAGTTTGCCACCAAAGGAAGAAAAAAACTTGTAAGTATCTGGAAATGACAGTAGTTTCACAGGGATGAGTGGTGTATTGGCTTTGGCTTCTTGTTTTTGTTTTGGGTTTTCTTTTTCTTTTCTAAAATATCAGAAAAATATGGTTGAGGGAAAAGGAAAAGTTTTCTTTCCTCTCTTCTACTTTTTATTCTGAGTCTGGGACAAATATTGACTAATAATTGAATTGTGATCATTAAAATAATGGATTGTATCAAATCTTTCAAGTTTTTGGGATATAGTTGGTACAACTGCTACCTGTAGTTGGAAACAAAGTTAATGTTACAAACAAAAATTAAATGTGTCATTATTTACCAATCCAAAATTAATTTGCCTATTATGTTTACAATAGATATTCAGCAGCAGTGCGCTGCATATTTTTTACCTACTGTTTATAATTAGAGTGATACCCACGTAGTACAAATACAGACATAGTGTCCCTTGTTCCTCAAGGCAGAAAATACTAGAAGGATTTGGAAAGGAACTATCATCTCTACCTAGTAATGCAGTTATATAAATACAAAATTTTCTGAATCATAATTTAGTAATTATATATATTAAATTTAACTTTGATAGCAATGCACAATGTCTATTTGAGATTAGTAAAAATAGCTAATATCTTTTAAGTGTTTACTAGTGTGTTAGGCCTTACACAAATTAATTCATTCAATTCCTCATGATAATCCTGTTAGGTAGGTACAATTATCATTCCCATTTTACAGATGAGGAAATTAAAGCACAGAGAGGTCAAGTATATTACCTAAATCACACAGCTAGCGAGTCTTAAAGCTTCCATCAAACTCAGGGAGTCTAGTTTCAGAGTCTGCACTAGCAACCAGAAAGGTCTAAAATGAAAATCTTAAATGAAAATATAGTAATTTTATTTACTCAAATACAACAGCTATGAATTGATCCAGAGACGGAAATTTTCTTATTAGTTAATATGATCAAGTGACTAGGACATCAGAATTAACATATGCATTGGCTTTAGGATTAATTATATAAAATCATACATTTTAAGGTGTTTATGATTCATTACTTGTCTCAAAATGCTGACAACTCACCTGACTTTTACCTATAAAGAAGGCAAGAAGAATTTCAAAGGAATAGAACCTCCTTATAACATAATTCATTAAGACATGTATCTGATAAGGGATTAATATCCAAAATATATAAAGAACTCATACAGGGCACCTGGGTGGCTCAGTCGGTTAAGCATCTGCCCCTGGCTCAGGTCATGATCTTAGAGTCTTGGGATAGAGCCCCGCATCAGGCTCCCTGCTCAGCGTGGAGTCTGCTTCTTCCTCTCTGCCCCTCCCCACTGCTCGTGTTCTCTCTTTCTCTCTCTCTCAAATATATGGATGAAATCTTTAAAAGAAAAAAGGAACTCACAGAGTTCAATGGCAAAAAAACAAACAAACAGTAACAAAAACAAACTCCTACAATTCAATAACAAAAAAACAAACAGACCTGAATAGATATTTTTGCAGAGAAGATATAAAAATGACTAATAGGTACATGAAAAGATGTCCAACAAGACTAATCATTAGGGAAATGCAAATCAAAACCACAGTGAGATATCACCTCATGCCTATTAGAATGGCCATCATGAAAAAGAGAAGAGATAACAAATGCTGGCAAGGATGTGGAAAAAAGGGAAATTTTGTGCACTGCTGGTGGGAATGCAAATTGGTGCAGCCACTATGGGAAATAATACAGAGGATCCTCAAGAAGTTAAAAATAGATCTACCATATGATCTAACAATTCCACTTCTGGGAATATATCCAAAGGAAACAAAAACACTAACTCAAAAAGATATCTGCACCTCATGTTCATAGAGCATTATTTATAATAGTTAAGATATGGAAACAAACTAAGTGTCTATTCACAGATGAATGGATAAAGAAATTGTGGTGTATATACACAATAGAATATTATTCAGTCATTAAAAAAAATAAAAGGAAATCCTGCCATTTGCAATGATGTGGATGGAACTTGAGGGCATTATGCTAAGTGAGCTAAGTCAGAGAAAGGCAAATACTATATGATCTCACTTATCTGTGGAATCCTTAAAAAAGAAGAAAAAACTTAAAGAAAAAGATCAGATTGGGGGCACTTGGGTGGCTCAGTCGGTTGAACGTCTGCCTTCTGCTCAGGTCATGATCCCAGAGTCCTGGGATCGAGCCCCACATTGGGCTCCCTGCTCGGCGGGAAATCTGCTTCTCTCTCTCTCTCTCTCCCTCTGCCCCTCCCCACCACTCGTTCTCTCTCTCTCTCTCTCAAATAAATAAAATCTTTAAAAAAAAAAAGATCAGACTGGTGGTTACCAGAGGTGGGGAATATAGAGAAGGGCAATTGGAGGAAGGTGGTCCAAAGGTACAAAGATAAGTAAGTATTAGGGATGGAACATGCAACATGATGCCTACAGCTAACACTACTGTATGATACATAGGAAAGTTGTTAAGCGAGGAAATTCTAAGAGTTCTCATTACAAAGAGAATTTTTTTTTCTTTTTCCATCTCTTTTTATTGTAACCATATGAGATGATGGATATTAAGTAAACTTGTTGTGGTAATCATTTCACAATATACATAAGTCAAACCTTTAACCTAACCTGAAAATCATAGTTATTTATGTCAATTATATCTCAATAAAATTGTGGTGCAAAAGGTGTGTTTAAGAGTGCCTGGATGGCTCAGTTGGTTAAATGTCTGACTCTTGATCTCAGCTCAGGTTATGATCTCAGGGTTGTGAGTTCAGGCCCCATGTTGGGCTCCATGCTTGACATGGAGCCTACTTAAAAAAAAAAAAAAAAAGATGTGTTTAATTATACTACAAGTTAAACTACATGCCTCAGTGCTTAGCAATGATACAATATCAGAATTTACCATACAATAGACATATCACTGTGCATAAATCCATCCAAAAACACACACATAGAGATCGATGATCTTGCATACTATGATATAATATATTATAATACAATAAATATATTTCTTATGGAAAAATATAATGTACATAGAAAGGCTTCTGCTGTATTTGATGGGATTTAAATTCTGCCAATGGACAGGTATTCACAGTTCAAGAGACTCACGCATTCAGCTACAGATGGAATTTGGCTCAGTGTATTTTAAATAGCATCCTGAGGGATTATTGTCTTTGTAAATGCACAGAATGAGAGCAATTTTAAGTTCATAATTATATCTAGCATGTGGTGATCCATTATCATCTTCTGAAAGCAGGCATGTGCTACTTAGCTTTTAAGAATTATGACAAAACTGATTACAAAATTGTGAACATTAATAGCTTTTATCAAATATTAAAATAATTGCAATTACTAAGATTAATGCCAAAGCTAATAACAATTAGCAGTGAGATAAATATTAAAATGGAAAGCTTGGAGGAAATATCACAGTTTGTCAGACCAATTAGTTGACAAATCCTGGTGATTCGGTCCTCATCACCTCCTGCCTTTCTCCCCATTCCCTCTGCTACCTTTCTCACTTGGGGTCCGGAGCCTCAAAACTGCTCCTCTGGAAAAGTGCACTAACCTCAACTGATTCTCCCAACATACTGCCTACAACCTCTCTCTGCTGCAATCCATTAATACATAACTCCCAGAAAACTCCCAGAGCCACACTGCTCCAAGTTTATCACTCCCCTACAGAGAACTTCCATGACTTTCCATTGCTTGCAGAATGAATGCCATGTTCTCCAATCTATCATACAGGCACTCCATGAACTGGCGCTAGTAGAAATCTCAACCTTGTTTTCCACATTTCCTCTCCCCAGATCCTTCATTGAAAATAACTTTCTCTCTTCTACATGCAGTCTAAGCTTTCCAACTCTAGATCTTTGCTTATAATACCCTGTTACTTACAATGCCTTTCCCTCTTGGAGTGCCTCGGTGGCTTAGTCGGTTAAATATCCGACTCTTGATCTCAGCTCAGGTTTGTTTGTTTGTTTTTTTAAGATTTTATTTATTTATTTTGAGAGACAGAGAGAGAGAGGGAGAGAGCATGAGCAGGGGGAAGGACAAAGGGAGAGGGAGAAGCAGACTCCCCACTGAGCAGGGAGCCTGATGCAGGGATTGATCCCAGGACCCTTCAGCTGAGAAGGCAGATGCTTAACCCACTGAGCCACCCAGGAGCTCCGTCAGCTCAGGCCTTGATATCAGAGTTGTGAGTTCTAGCTCTGCTTTGGGAGCTCCACCCTGGATGTGGAACCTACTTTAAAAAAAAAAAAGCCTTTCCTTCTCTATCTCTAAAGTCCCTCTCTGTATAAACTCAACTCAGATTTGACCTTCACTTTGAAGACATCTTTGTTCTCACCATATACTACTCATAGCATTTTATATCTACATTTCCTACAAAATTTTGCCACTTGCTATCTTGTATTATAGTTATTTACCTACATCTGTAATCTATCCCAAAGAGAAGGAATTTTATCTGATTCATACATGCACTGCAAAAATAGTTATTGAGTACCAACTATCTGCCAAATACAGTTCTTGGTGCTAAGAACACTATGACGAATAAGACAGACATGATACCTGTCCTTGTGGAGCTTAGAGATGAGTACTATGAAAAAACAAAAATAGGGTAATTGGGTAATGAGTAACTGGGGAGGGACAATGACTATTTTGAACAGGAGAATGGAAAGCAGAGACCTGAAAAGTGAGAACATCCAGCTGCAAAGATCTGCAAAGAAAAATACAAGTGTGGAGTCTCTGAGGCAGAATTAAGGCATACCTCTGAGGCATATCTGAGAAACCAAAAGAGAGTAAATTCAGGGGAACTATGAACTATGAGGAACAAGGGGAAGAGTGGTGGAGCTGAAGAGAGGGATGGGCAGGGGCCAAGTCCCAGAGGCCATGGAGAGGAGCTGGGGTTTTATTCAAAGTGCCACCAGAAGTCAATGGCAGATTGAAGTGGGGGAGTGATAGGATCTGGTTTACATATTTTAGTTGTCACTTCCATTCAACCTATGTGCAAGATTGTGTGCAGGCAAGAAGGGAAACAGAAAACCCAGTCTCTGGCTTGGCCTATGGTTATGTTGATAGAAACAGAGATAGAGAGAGGTGGTCAGATTCAAGATATGTTTCAGACACCCAACTGTCATTGAACTTGTCAACAAATTAAAGGCAGAGAATGAGAAAAAGAGGAGAATCAAGAACTCCTCCAAAGCTTTTGCCCTGATCAAAAGGATAGGTGGAAGTCCATTAATGGAGATCATGAAGGCTAGAAGAGGAGCATGGTTAGGGGTACTGGAGAGTTCCTTTGGACATGTGGATTCTTAGAGACCTACTAAATGCTCCACCTGGAGACATTACACAGGCAATTAGATACAAAAGTCAGGAGGTCAGGGGAGAGGTCTGAGCTAAAGGTACAAATTTGATAGTCATGAGAATTTAGATGTTTTTAAAGGAAAACAGATGAGAACACTAAAGACAGATTATAAACAAAGAAGAGAAGTGGGGTGCTACAACATTTAAAGAAGAGAATTCAACAAAGGAGACTGAAAAGTGGCCAGTGAGGTGGCAATTACATGAGGAGAGAGGTCACAGATGCCAAATGAGAAAAGCAGTTCAGGGAGGAGGGAGTAGCCAACTAGACAGAATGGTAAGAAGTTAGATAAGCTAATCAGAAAGGGACCATTAGCAGTACCCCCTCCCCCCCGCCTTAGAGCTAGTAAGGGGGCGCTTAGCAGGTGTCGCTCTGGCATTCCTCCAGCTGGCCATGGGGCAGGGACTCCTCAAGGCCAAAAGAGATCCCAGAAAAAATCTGCATCCTTCTAGATGACATATGCATACCCAGAACCCCAGAACTCCCTGCCTATATAGTCTCAAGCCCATCTTCAAGGCCTGCTTGGGCCCTTCTCCAGGTCTATTCTGAGAGCTAACTGAACCAGTGTGTGCACTCATTGGCCCAAGGGGTAGCCAAGGGATGACTCATTGCATCGGGTGAGGTCAGAACTGTGATTCATGAACTGAGGAGTCCATTCTTATGCATGCAAGGTCATTTAAAGTATGTATTCATTTCCTAGGGCTTCCAAAACAAGTTACCAGAAATTTGGTGACCTACAATAGAAATTTATCCTCTCACTGTGCTGGGAGCCAGAAGTCCGAAATCAAGGTATCAACAGAGTTGGTTTCTTCCGAAAGCTGAAGGAGATATGTTTCTTCTGAAGACTTCACAAAGTCTTCCATGCCTATCTCCCAGCTTTTGCTGGCTGCCAGAAATCCTCAGCATACCTTAGCTTGTAGCCACATAACCCCAATCTCTGCCTTTGTCTTCACATGATCTTCTCCTCTGTGTCACTGAATCACTATATAAAATCTCACCCCTTTCTCCTTTCCAATCATTGGATTTAGGGACCACCTGAATCCAGAATGACCTCATCTCGAGAACCTTAACTAAATCACATCTACAAAGATCCTATTTCCAAGTAAGGTCACGTTCACAGGTACCAGAGATTAAGACCTGGACATATCATTTGGAGGGGCATTAATTGAATCACGAAAAGGTGTGAGACATGGTCAGGAAGAAAAGGATGGGCTGTAGGCCAGGTGTCAGGGGACAGTTGTCCCTATGTTGCCACATTCCACCAGAAACTGAAGAGTCTGAGAATTTGAAATTCAAACTTGATCTTCTAGGTCTTTATAAAGTTATATTTATCAAGATAAAAGAATGGAACATACTTTTTAAAACAATCTGTAAGCTTGATTTATAACTTCTTTGTTATATGGTTTAGAGACCACCATTTGAATGCTTGCCCTGGGCCTTGCAAAAGTTAGGGGTGGATCTGACCATTGGAAAATGTGAAGGTCATCAGTGACCTGAATGACAGAAGCCTGACTGGAGTGGGTTAGTGAAAGGAGGTGAGGTGAGAAAGTATAGAGTGTGAGTGAGCAGATTAACTACTCTCCCAAGTAAGTTAACTGTGAAAAAGAAGAGAAACAGGGGGATGCCTCATTAAGTGTCTGCCTTCAGCTCATGTCATGAACCCAGGGCCCTGGGATCGAGTCCTGCGTGGAGCTCCTTGCCCAGCAGGGAGCTTACTTCTCCCTCCCCGCTGCTTGTATGCGCTCTCTCTCTCTCTCTCTCTCAGACAAATAAAATATTTTTTAAAAAATAAAAATACCTTGTTTGGGGGGTGGAGGGATGGGGTAACTGGGTGATGGACATTAAGGAGGGCATGTGATGTAATGAGCGCTGGGTATTACATGGCTGATGAATCACAGACCTGTACCTCTGAAACCAATAATACATTATATCTTAATTAATTGAATTTAAATAAAAAATGTTTAAAAAATTAAATTTAATTTAATTTAAATTAAAAAATTTTTAAAAAGGAAGAGAAACAGGAAGTTAGTGGGAAAGGGGTGTGGAGAGTAGGGTTTGTTTTGTTTTGTTTTAAGATGGGAAATATGTTTACATATTTATATATTGATGGGGACAATCCAGTAGAGGGGGAGATATTAGCAATGGAGGAGAGAGAAAGAAAAATCGCAGTCTTTGAGCAGGTGAAAGCATGTGGCTCCTCTAACACAAGAGGATGGCCTCAGACATGTGTATGGAAAGTTCATTTACTAGAGCAGAAGTTAATGGAGAGTGCACGTGCTCAGATACAGACAGACAGGTAGACTTAGAGGTAAAATGAACAAGTTCTCATCAGAGAGTGGGATCTAATCAGAGCTGAAGTTCTGATAGGCAACTATGACAGAGGGAGAAGGGGCCAAGGGAGGTGAGAGATTTTAAGGAAATCATTATAGTGATGGATCTCAGGATCTAGGCTGGACAAGGAATTTACCTTGAGGTAAATTTACCTTGAGGCCCTTGAGGCCATGAGGACGGAGTAGACAGTGAGTGGGGATGGGGCCACAGGAGGGTGATAATGAGGTGAGAGTGGGAATCTACTATTTCAACATCGAAGTCATACAGGAATGGTTTGGCTGATGATCAGAGTTTGATATTAAGCTTTTGTGATGAAATAACAATTATTGTTAGCACTTTATATCCTTAGACCTAAACTTCAGAGATATGATCTCATTATCATCATCACCCAGCTGAGAGGAAGCAAAGTGGGTAATGCGCATTGCTGAATTCCACTGTCCTCTAAAATCCACCAGTGGGTATCATGTGGCTTCTGTGAAATCAGGCTGTTTAAAGGTTGGCGGAAGAATGAGAAAAAGTAGAAACTCTGTGTACATTGCCCACTGCCCACTGCCTAGCTGAAGAGGTAAATGGGGGCTGTACTCCAGCCCAAGTTCCGCACACCAAATCCTGCAGGGAGTGCCCAGAAGGAAGGGCTAGCACTGTAGGGGATAGTGGTAGCCTGTTAATAGAAATTCTTTGAACTTCTTGAAGACTTTCTATCCAGCCCAATGAGAAAAATGTAGTAACAGAAGTGACCAGAGAAAATAATACACCTGGACTTCAGCTACAGCCTTTAACACACAAGACCCAGTACAACTCACTTCTTGCAGGCTGATGAACTGGAGAAGTTCAACCTTATGATATCTAGAAGACCCAGAAAAGTAGCACTTCTGAATGCCAGAGTTGACTTCCCTCCAGTCACCTCTCAATCCAACTGAGGACAGCCATGTCCTTTATCAGCAATGTAAATGTCTATTTTACCAAATATCTAGGTCTCAGAGCCTTTGCAATGGAAGATAGTTCATAACTCTTATAATATCCCCTGCAGGATGAAAAGAGAGAATAACAGAAATAAAAAATGGAAGATATTATGACCAGAAGGATATTGATCATATTTCCACTTTCTAAAAATATTTCACAGTAGTGGCCATCCAGGCAGTCATGAAATATATGTACTTAGACATATATCTGGTTTCCATTTATTTCCCCCCACCTCTTCTTGTGGAGTCTCAGGGAAAAAGTTAGTACTTCATAAGGCAAAAGAGAATTTGTCCAATATCTCCTGGGAATAATCTGTGCTTTTCAAATTTGGGCCAAGAACAGTGGCATCTACTAGCTCAGAAATTCCCTAGAGCCCTGACACCACAGAGATGTGAGAAAGAGGGAAGTATGGGGGTTTAAGCTCCTCTGCCATTTTTCATAGGATTATGTACCCTTGGCATAGCCCCAAGGGTCAGACTGGATCTTTGGTTGATATCAATGTGAGTCAGGCCACAGCAAGACAAGATGTACATGGACTTATATTCAAATTATTCCATGCATTCATATTCAAATTATCAATCAAAGCACTATTCACACTTTGTTTTATACAATATGAAATGATACTTCTATGGTTTTCTCTCTGTAAAATGCCACCTATACAGGCTCACCTTTTAGTAGTGTACTGAGAGATACTGGATAAGAATCACACATTGCTGAGAATTGGTGCTGCTCCAAATCCATGACCTCTGATTGCAGCTGAGCCCCCAGCTCCTGCTGTCTTTCTCATGTTACTATTCAGCTTCCTTCTACACTTCTCTCAGCAGCTAATCCAAAGCTCTACTTTTCCCAAACCTTCTTTCCCTTCACTTTCAGCCAATCACTTCCCTTTCTACATAGAAAAAAAAAAAAAAAAGAAATCCCATAAATATTCCTTCCATGTCCCACTGTTATCTACTTTCACCCCCATTCTTCCTTCTTTCTTGATGCACTAGAAGTATCCCTCTTACAGCCTGAGTTGATCTCATCTCCTTCATTCTAGAGAAGATTGAGTCCTTCCAGGCTACTTAGGGTTAAAGAGAAAATGATGGGATAATTTCCATAATTCTCTCCTCCACTACATCTCCTACCTCTCCCTCTCTACTGGCTCTGTCCCTTCAGCAGATAAATATGGTCAAGTCTCCCACCTTCTCCCAATCCATTCAGGTACCTCCAATAGAGAAAATTCTTCCACTCCAGAGTTTGTAGACTAGGGTCCATGGTCTTCAGAAGCTTCCTGAAATTCTATTTAATATTGTGTTATTGCATATGCACATTTTTTTTGCATTTTTATAGAAAAAGGGTTGGTGATTTTCCTCGAAGTCTTAAATAGGCTGGTAACCCAAAAATGGTAATGAGACACTCTAGACCTCTCTAAAATGCAGATCTGCTTGTGTCACTCCCCCAATTAAAATACTTCAATAGCATCCCGTTAGCTTCATGTTACAATCCAAACACTTTGGCATAGCCTGATCTGACACCTGCTGGCCTCTTTTGAGCATTTTTGATGTGTCCAGGCTTCACCACTAGTGAACTGGAGAACCAGAATTCACACATCTCTTTAAATTCAAAACCCATGTCTTAAGCAAAGTGACTTATAGAAAATGGCTTATATTTGTTTAAAGTCATCCCCTTAATAGGACCAATTCTTCAGAAATAAATGAAAGGCATTTTCACAGCCTTATTT
The DNA here is from genome assembly GCF_004348235.1 of Phoca vitulina. Classification (NCBI taxonomy): domain Eukaryota; kingdom Metazoa; phylum Chordata; class Mammalia; order Carnivora; family Phocidae; genus Phoca; species Phoca vitulina. The sequence continues at coordinate 5,644,334 of NW_022589714.1, forward strand.
AGGGTGGGGACTCTACTTTTGTCCTATCTCCAGGAAGGGCAAGCAGGCTGTTTTGTGTTTCTAAATATGAATCTAATGGATTTTCAAATTCTTTTTAATGAGCCCTCAACTCTGTTTTAGAAAAAGATGGGGGTTTTAATCCCACTTTAAGGGATTAAAAGAAAAAATTTCTTGCATAGAATTAAATACAGAGACAGAAAGAGGAAGGAGGAAGGGATAAAGAGAAAAATGAGTACAAAAAAAAGCTGGAGAAATCTAAGATCAGTGCATTGTATCAATGTCAACATCCCAGTTGTGATATTATACGTCGTTTTGCAAGAAGTTACCATTGGGGAAAACTGGGGAAACAGTACAAAGAATCTTCTTCTACTATATATTTCAACTATATACCCAATGTGATTCAATAATTATCTCAAAATAAAACATTTAATTTAAAAAACCAACACCAACACCCAGGGTAGATCCCAAGGAATAAAAATGGAAATAGTGTTTTCAGTTTCTCCACAGAGCACGGGCTTGAACCTGCTCTCACACTGCACCTGTGATGTAGTGGAACCTCAGGGAGAATCACTCTATGAGGTGTCTGAAATGACTGGGCACCAAGATATGTGTCCTTGGGCACCTGGGCATGAAGCCCCTGCACTATAGAGATTTACTTGGTTTTCCTGGTTTGAGGATGTGTCTACTTCAGACTAAAAGCTGATGTGAGGGTAAAAGGTATACAGGAATTCACTACACTATTTTTTTTTATAACAGGGATAGGTTGACCAGTATCCCCCCAAGAAATCATGTCTGCCAGAAGCTCAGAATATGAAGTTATTTGGAAATAGTCTTTGCAGATGTAATTAAATTAAGGATCCCAAGATGAGATCATTCTGGATTTAGAGTAGGCCCTAAATCCAAGGACTGGTATCCTTCTAAGAAGAGCAGAGTACATACAGAGACACAAAGATTAGGCATATGAAGGCATGGAGGCAGAGACTGGAGTTACATAACCACAAATCAAGGAACACCAGGAGCCACTAGAAGCTGGAAGAAGCAAGGAGAGATTTTCCCCTCAAGCCTTCAAGGAAGGATGGCTCTGCTTACACCTTGATTTTGGACTTCTGGTCTCCAAAACTGTGAAAGAATAAATTTCTGTGTTTGTAAGCTGCCAAGTTTGTTGTAATTTGTTACAGCAGCCCAAGAAACAAATACAGCAACTCTTTCATAAATCTAAAATTATTCTGAAATAGAAAGTTTATTAAAAAAAAAAAAAACTGGTGTGAGGTCTGATAGGTCATCAGCAACAACAAAGAGCCTACCCAGCAGAGAAAAAAGGCAGGAGCAGAAGGAAATCTTTGACTGTTGGGGTGGGGCGAAAATAAGACAGAGGTAGAACCTGACCTGAATACAAAGGCCCTGAAAAGAATATCTGAGATGTCACAAGGACAGTGCTGCTCCCAGAAGCAGTGGAACTGGATCATTTAAGCCATTGGGACTGGAATCCAAAGGACCGCTAAAAACTCAGGAGGTAGAAGAGGTTTTGGCAGCAGGAGATGCTAACATTTACGTATGCCCATCCCATGTAGGGTTTGTACAAATTACCTATGATATAGAAATATTCTGGAGGGTCTACAAGAATGCTATGTAGCCCTATGAGGGACTGATTGGAAGTAGGGTCTTTGTGGTCCAGAAATAACCAAACTGAGCTGGGGTTCAGGACAGAACTCCAGATAAATTAATTATTTCCTTAAACAGTTGACATGGCAAAATCAGCAGAAAGGCAGCGGTAGGATCAGGACCTATGGGGTGGGGGAAAGTGATGGGAATAAAGAAAAGAGTTTGGTAGTACCTTTTCTGTGTGGTTAGGTAGAAAACTACCTTTTCTGTGTGGTTAGGATACAGAACTACATGAATTTCAGATATTCAGGGCTGCAGCTCAGGTCCTAGGACTGTGAGGAGACATAGGACTTTGAGTCTTTCTGTAGTTTGGTCACCTCAAATGCAAATGCTCTGATCCTTGTAACATAAATTTCTTCATTGACAAAACAATTCCCTCACCTTGTTCATATTCTGTCTCAAGTGATGGAATAAGAGACTTTATAAATGAGAAAGAAGGAACAATCCTGTACCATTTGAAAGGAGCACTGTGTGAATTGCACATTTTGCAATACTTCTTTCTCTTCACACATACACACACACACACACTATCAAAAATAATGTTATTGGCCTAAATTGATAACAAATTTATCTAATCTTTAAAATAACTGCAGAAGGAAAAGAATACACTTCCAGAATTAACCTTATCCTACTCATAACCCAGGTTCTCTACTGAGGAGGTCATTTTCATTTGTAAATCATCTCTATTTATGGAATGTTCCCAATAAAGAAATATGTCATTTACTCCCTGGTGCTGATTCTGAACTCCTTGAAAGCAGAGAGTGAATCTTATTCTTAATGACTAGATCCAGACTCTTAAAGAGGTCTACAAACTTCTGAAAGTATGTGTGAATTTTTGAAAGAATGTTCATTTTTCCAGCAAGAGGGTCTGTAATTTTCATCATATCCTCAAAGGTTTTTTTTAAGATTTGTTATTTTATTTATTTATTTGAGAGAGAGAGCACAATAGGGGGTCGGATCAGAGGAAGAAGCAGACTCCCTGCCGAGCAGGGAGCCTGATGCGGGACTCGATCCCAGGACTCTGGGAGCATGACCTGAGCCAAAGGCAGTCGCTTAACCAACTGAGGCACCCCGGCACCCCATATCCTCAAAGATTTTAAACCAAACACTCAAGCAGTTTGGAACCGCATACTACAAACTTAATTAATGTTTGCTGAACAAACTAATCACTTTATTTATATATTCTGGCAATGCCCTCAGGTCAAAGAACCACCAGAAACAAACCTAAGGCTGAACAAGTTGGGTTTATTCCTTGATGCAGAGGGGGGGAATATACCCCATGGGGAATCATGTGGTGTCTCAGTAAGAATGGTAGAAAGTACCAATTACAGGATTTGGACTTTGACTAGGTGACTCTGGGAAGAGTATATGATTGAGGATCTTGATCAATCTTATCAATCCTATCTAGCACAAAGATAAAGCTGTAATTAGTAAAGAAATAACAGCCACTCACTTTTTCCCTTTCTCAGTTCCTAAAGTGGAAAGGTTTTCTGCAACGTAAAGTAACTCAGTAAGGTGTTGATAAAGCTTAAAATTTTATTGGGTTAAATATTGCTGCTGGAATCTAAGGTAGAGAATTATATCTATGATAAAATATACATCAGATTTCATATGCACATACTGAAATTACATTCCTACAATAAGGCACCTTAGTCAGTATTTCTTCTTGTGCATTTCACAAATAGTTTTCTACAGAAGGTGCACCAAGAAGTAGTTTCACTCAAAGCTAGGCATTTTATGAGTGCACAATTTAAAAAATATTAAGGCCGGGGCGCCTGGGTAGCTCAGTTGGTTAAGCGACTGCCTTCGGCTCACGTCATGGTCCTGGAGTCCCGGGATCGAGTCCCGCATCGGGCTCCCTGCTCAGCAGGGAGTCTGCTTCTCCCTCTGACCCTCCCCCCTCTCATGTGCTCTCTCTCTCCTCTCATCCTCTCTCAAATAAATAAATAAAATCTTTAAAAAAAAAATAAAAAATAAAAAATAAAAAAAATAAAAAAATAAAAAATATTAAGGCCATAATAGATGGCCTAATTATACATATAATTATACTAATTATATATACATATCTAATTATGCATATCTTTAAAAGACTTCTTTTTTCAAACTAATGGCCAATGGCTAAGTGTATTCTGGGAAGTCCATGAATTTATATGCTTATATTTTCATTCTGTAATAATCTAAAGAACAATAGTATAAACATATATGGGATGACTATCTCATCACCAAGGAATATACCAGGTGATGTCCGTCCCTGTGTATGTCTAAAAGTAGAATCTTCTTTGTTCCAGGTAATACCAGATGACTCACAGGATACTATGATATTGAACCAGTACTAGTTGGATCAGAGGAAAATGGTTGGGAGAACTGAGTTCATGACAAAGCACTTAAGCACACAATAATTCAGGGACAAGAAAGTCAATAGAACCTACATTTAGCACAGGGAATAGCAGACTGTAGGTACCTCACAAAACAAGAAGGGAGGGAAGAGGGGGGAGATATTTACTAGGATGTAAACAGTGATGGTGGTGGATGGTGGGACTAATTAAAGACTACTTTTTCAATTATTTTATCCTTTTTAACAGGGCTGAAACTTTCTTTAATAATCATGTATGTTTTAAAATAAAAATTATATTTTAAAAAATGTTTATATTGTTCAATATAATGCTATTGATCAGTAATTTTTAAATTATTTGAGGTGCCTGATGCTTTATAAAATACTATGAGTCTTCCAGTTTCTAGTCTGACATGTAAAGAGCTTTGACATTGTAACTTCCATTCTCACTTCTGCAAAATGCTGAACAAACTAAAAATCAGCATCTCTGTTTCATGATCTCTGGGATCATGACCTGAGCTGAAGGCAGACACTTAACCAACTGAGCCAGCCATCCAGGTGCCCCAAAAAGGAAGCATTTTAAATAAACCCAGAGCACTTTATCATCCTTAACAACTGCCTGCCCCCAAAGAAAACTAATATATGTCAGTTGCTTTCCTATATGCCAGCAATGAACAATTGGAATTTGAAAATAAAAACACATCATTTACTCTAGCAACAAAAGAGGAATACTTAAGTATAAATCTAACAAAATATGCCCAAGATCTACACAAGGAAAACAACAAACCTGATGAATGAAATAAAAAAACATCTAAATAAATAGAGGGGTTGCCTGGTTCAGTTGGTGGAGCATGTGACTTATGACTCTTGATCTCAGGGTTGTGAGTTCAAAACCCCTGTTGGGCATAGAGATTACTAAAAAAAAAGAGAGAGAGAGAGATTCCGTATTCATGAATAGGACACCTTAATGTTATTAAGATCTCAGCTCTTCCCATTTTGATGTATGGATTCAATGCAACCCAGCAAAATCCCAGCTAGTTATTTTGTCCATATGACAAAGTCATTCTAAGGTTTATATGGAAAAGTAAGACTCAGAATACCAACACAATACTGAAGAAGAAGAACAAAGTTGGAGGACTGATACTACCTGGCTATATGATTTACCATAAACCTACTGTAATCAAGACAGTATGGTATCAGTTAAAAAATGGACAAATATTCTGTTCAATGGAACAGAATAGAGAGCAAAGAAATAGACCCACACAAATATAGTCAACTGATCTTTGACAAAGGAGTAAAGGCAATTCAATGGAGAAAGGACAGTTGTATTAGTTTGCTAGAGCTGCTAAAACAAAATATCACAGACTGGGTGGCTTAAAGAACAGATTTCTTTTTCTCACAGTTCTAGATGTTAGATGTACAAGACCAAAGTGTTGATGGGTCTGGTGTCTTTTGAGGCCTCTTTCCTTGGCTTGCAGATGGCCACCTTCTCACTATGTCCCCATATGGTCACATCTTGGTCTACGTATGTGTCTGGTGTATCTAACTTCCTCTTTTATAAGGATACCAGTCATATTGGATTAGGGCCCACCCTAAAAACCCATTTTCACTTAATTACCTCTTAAAAGGCCCTATCTTGGGGTGCCTGGCTGGCTCAGTCAGAAGAGCACATGACTCTCAATCTCAGGGTCATGAGTTTGAGCCCCACATTGGGTGTAGAGATTACTTAAATAAAAACTTTTTAAAAAATGTTTTAAAAAGGGGCGCCTGGGTGGCTCAGTTGTTAAGCGCCTGCCTTTGGCTCAGGTCCTCATCCCGGGGTCCTAGGATCGAGCCCCGCATCGGGATCCCTGCTCAGCAGGAAGCCTGATTCTCCTTCTCTCACTCTCTCTGCTTGTGTTCCTTCTCTCACTGTGTCTCTCTCTGTCAAATAAATAAATAAAAATCTTTAAAAAAAAATGTTTTAAAAAAAGTATCCTTTAAAAAAAGGCCCTATTTCTAGAGTCAGTCACATTCTAAAGTACTGGGGATTAGGGCTTCAACATATGAATTGTGGGGGGGGGGGCACAATTCAGCCTATAACACTAGTCTTTTCAACAAATGGTGCTGGAACAGTTGGACATCCACATGCCAAAAAGAAAAAACAAAGAAAAGAAAGAATCTAGACACAAGCTTTGCAACTTACCAAAACTTAATTTCAAAAGAGATCCTAGACCTAAATGTAAAATACAAAACTATAAAATTTCTAGAAGATAACATCAAAGAAAATCTAGGTGACCTTCAATTTGGCAATGAGTTATCAGATACATCAAAAGCAGAATTCATGAGAGAAATAATTGATAAACTCGAATTCATTAAAAGGGAAAATTTTGTTTCCTGTGAAAGACACTGTTAAGAGAACGAAAAGACAAGCCACAGATCTTTGTAAAACACATCGGATAAAGTATTTATATCCAAAATATATAAAGAACTGTTAAAAATCAGCAATCAGATATGAACATAAAACCTGATCTAAAAGTAAGCAAAATATCTGGGACAGACACCTCAACAAAGATATATAGAAGACAGGCGCCTGGGTGGCTCAGCTGGTTAAGTGTCTGCCTTCAGCTCAGGTCATGATCCTAGGATCAAGCCCTGCATCAGGCTCCCTGCTCAGTAGGAACCTGCTTCTCCCTCTGCCTCTGCCGCTCCTCCTGCTTGTGTTCTCTTTATCGCTCACTCTGTCTCAAATAAATAAATAAAATCTTAAAAAAAAAAAAAGATATACAGAAGGCAAATAAGCACAGGAAAAGCACATGTTATTAGGGAACTGAAAATTAAAACAATGAGAAATCATTACACACCTATTTGAATGGCTAAAGTTCAAAAAAAAACAACATCAAATGCTGGCAAGAATGTGGAGTAAAATGAACCCTCCTTATTGCTGGTGGGAATGAAAAATGGTACAGCAACTTTGGAAGAAAACCCAATAGTTTCCTCCAAAGCTAAACATACTCTTACCATACAATCCAGCAATCACGTTCTTGGATATTTATACAAATGAGTTGAAGATGTATATCCACACAAAAAAGTTTGCACACAAATCCTTATAGCAGCTTTATTCATAATTCCAAAACTTGGAAGCAACCAAGATGTCCTTCAGTAGGTGAATGGATAAACAAACTGTGGCACATCCATATACTGGAATATAACTGAGCAATAAAAAGAAATGAGCTATCAAGCCATGAAAAGACATGGAGGAGCCTTAAATGCATTTTCTAAAAAGCCTGTCTGAAAAGGCTAAATACTATATGATTTTAATTATATGGTATTCTAGGGGTAGCTGACCGGTTCAGTTGGTAGAGCACTGGACTCCTGATCTCAGGATAATGAGTTCAAGCCCCACATCGGGCAGAGAGCTTACTTAAAAATAAATAAATAAATAAATAAATAAATAAATAAATAAATGGTATTCCAGAAAAAGCAAAATTGTAGAGACAGTAAAAAGATCAGTGATTGCGGGCCACCTGGGTAGCTCAATCTGTTAAGCGTCTGCCTTCTCCTCAGGTCATGATCTCCAGGTCCTAGGATCACACCCGCATCAGGCTCCCTGCTCAGTGGGGAGTCGGCTTCTCCCTCTCCCTCTGCCTCTCCCCTTTGCTTGTGCTCTCTCTCTCCCTCAAATGAATAATGAATAAATAACATCTTAAAAAAAAAAAAAGATCAGTGATTGCCAAAGGTTGTGTGAATAGGTAGAGCACAGAAGATTTTTAGGACAATGAAACTATTCTGTAAGACATCATAATGCTAGATACATGACATTATCCATTTGTCAAAACCCATGGAAGTGTACAACACTGCTATGAACTAAATTGTGACCTCCAAAATTCATATGTTGAAGCCCTAACCCCCAATATGACCATTTTTGGAGCTAGGGCACCTAAGGAGATAATTAAGGTTAAATGAAATTATACGGGTAGTGCACTGATACAATAGGATTAGTGTACTTATTAGAAGAGACACCAGGGGGCGTGTTTTCTCTCTCTCCTCTCTCCCTCTCTCTCTCTCTCTCTCTCTCTCTCTCTCTCTCTCTCTCTCTCTCCCCCTCTCTTTCTCTGCGACTCTACCTATCTAGCTATGTCTCTGTGTCTATGCTTGAGCACACAGGAAAGGCCATGTGGGCACAGAGTGAGAAGGTGACTGTTTACAAGCCAGGAAAGGAGCTCTCCCCAGAAACTGAATCCTACTGGACCTTGATCTTAGATTTTCAGCCTCCAGAACTGTGAGCAAATAAATTTCTGTTGTTTTAACCATCAAGCCATCCATCTGTCATATTTTGTTAAGGCAACCCAAGCAGACTAATAAAAAAATACTAATAGTAAAAACTCATTGAGGGGTTGGGGATATGAGAATCCTGTACTTTTTGCTCTATTTTTCTGTAAACCCAACAGCTGCTGGTGAAATAAAAAATGTATTAATTAAAAAAACATTTTAAGAGAGAACTTTTAGGGCTTTTACTATACAGTATGTGTTTGATAAAGATTAGAATCTGACCATGCTCTCTAGTTATAAATATATCACCACAAATTGAGAGTTATTAGTTGTGTATGTTCATCAAAAGTTTTTATCTTTTTGGTCTTTTTTTTATTATTTTTAAAAGATTTTATTTCTTTATTTTTGTGAGAGAGAGAGTGAGCACGAGCAGGGGTGGGGTGGGGGGAGGGAAGGGGCAGAGAAAGAAGTAGACTCCCCACTGAGCAGGGAGCCCAATGCAGGACTCAATCCCAGGACCCCTGGATCATGCCCGGAGCAGAAGGCAGATGCTTAACCAACTGAGCTATCCGGGTGCCCTATCTTTTTGGTCTTTACTGAAAATATAACTTTGCTGACAAGGAAGAAACTGCTAAAATATTTATGTTTGACTTTTTTTTCAAGTTTTTAATTAAATTTGAGTTAGTTAACATACAGCATAATATTGGTTTCAGGAGTAGAACTTAGTGATTCATTACTTACATGAAACACACAGTGCTCAAAATATTAATATCAGTCAGGGTTCAATCTGAAAAACAGAACCACAGCCCCTCTACCCCCACCCCATAACAAAGAACTATCCAGTCCAAATCCTGTGAGTTTCTTAATTTCCAAACATTTTTGGACCAGATAATTCTGTATGTGTTGGGCAGGGTGGGGCATGCTGACTTGCACATTGCAGGATATTTAGCCATATATCTGAATTCTGCCAACAGGATGCCAACAGCAACCCTCATGCCTGCACCACTATTCCTCCTACTCCCTCATTCCCATCAAGATCATCAAAAATGTCTCCAGAGACCACCAAATGTCCCATGGGGTTTAAAATTGCTTGCCGTTGAGAACCACTTTTGTGAAGGGATTTGACACAGGGATTGTAAGAGCTGGTTAAGCAGGCTCTGTAAAGGCTAGTGTCCCCAAAGCTGATGAAGGAGCTTTAAGTCCACAGGGCAGGCAGTCAGGAAGGGAAGATGGATGTATAATGGGGACAAGCGAGAACAAAGTGAACACACATCTGGTGAAGAGTGAGAGAAACTGAAAAAGGACCAGGGAAAGGTGGAGTGGTTGCAGTTCCAACCGTGTGAACTAGCAGATAAGTGGCCAAGTATGTAAGCTACGAAGTGGTTACTGCTTCATTTCCACCCTACTAATCTTGCACAAGAATATCTCTTGTGGCCTACCCTAACTGGAAATTCACAGGAAAGGAAATTCTGGGAAATGTAGTTCAGCCCAATCAACACATTACAAAGCCATCACAAAAATAGTCTCACTTTAATGTTATAAAATGAAGGTGTTCAAAGCTAATCAAGTAATCTCATCATAGATTTTATTTATTTTCAAATGATCTTCAAAGAAAAATACAGAAATACTCCAGTGAATCTGCAGGGACCTTCAACAAACTATACATTTTCTACAAAATATCAATTCCGCTTAGTTTATAATCAAATTCTGTCTCATACATTACCTGCACTGTGGCCATATATAAATCCGACTTTTAAAATCAATTGAAAACTCAGTATAATACCTGTGGAATATTTACAATTTATAGTTGCAGAGGTTAGATGTTAATGACGAGGAGGACTCTTATCAAAACATAATCTAAGGGGCGCCTGGGTGGCTCAGTCATTAAGTGTCTGCCTTTGGCTCAGGTCATGATCCTGGGGTCCTGGGATCAAGCCCCGCATCAGGCTCCCTGCTTGGCTGGGAGTCTGCTTCTCCCTCTGCCTGCCACTCCCCCTGCTTGTGTTCCCTCTCTCGCTGTCTCTCTCTGTCAAATAAATAAATAAAATCTTTTTAAAAAAAGTCTAAATAAGCCTCCCATTTGCTCCTACCCTCCTGCCTCTCTGCTAAGTATCTAACTTTATCCCTTCAAGGTAATTTTGAATGACCCATATTTACATAATGCATCTGCTATCGATTTTTTCATTGCCTGCTAATCAGTTTAGAATCCATCTGCCCAAGTCTGAAGGTGTCCTTGCTGGGGCTGGTTACAGACTCTTCCTTGTGAATGATCATGTGGATTAGGAAAGATGAAGTGTGTCCTCTATCTGATATATAAAATCTTGGATTAGAAAACAACTTAGAAGATATTTTCATACTGTTTCAATAAAGTTTTTGTGAAGGTGTCCCTATCTGAATCAGATGTGGACTGGGAACTCCTGACTCACATTGGGTGGACACCCATGGGGTTAACAATGCCTCCTCTAAAATCCTATGAGCCAAATATTCCTGCCCTCCTGTTACCCTGGAGCCTTAGGGGTTCTGGCCACCAGAAGAATGTGTTCTGGCCAGCAACATATTTTATAATGATATGGATCCATCTCTATCAAGATCATATCCCTTACCTATCTGCCAGTGAGACTGTAAACTTTCACATAAAAGTATAAAAAGAATTCCAAATGTACATGTCCTCATTTTCTTAACTGCTGGAAGGAAATCATTTCTCCTCAAGAATTTCCAGGAAAATCAGGGGTGCTTTCACTAGCCAATGGGTCAGTCCTGATTTATGGTTAACCAGTATAAATGGCCAGGCCAAGAGCCCACAGCCTCAAGCCTCAATAGTCTCTCAGAGGCATCACTCTGAGATGGAACTCTTCTCCCAACAGCAGCACCCAAAACTAGGTAATCATTCTTTTTTTTTTTTTTAAGATTTATTTATTTATTTGAGAGAGACAGAGTATGTGTACAGGAGGGAAAGGCAGAGAGAGTCTCAAGCAGACTCCATGCTGAGCACAGAGCCCAACACAGGGCTCAATCTCACAACCCTGAGATCACGACCTGAGCTGAAACCAAGAGTCAGCTGTTCAAACAACTGTGCCACCCAGGCACCCCGGTAATCATTCTATTGTGGGTAGAACCAAAACAACACTGCTCACAAGAGATGGCACTAATGCTTATGCAACACATAGAAACCATTCTTTCTGAATTACACTCAGATAAACTTGCCCATGCTCTCTATCATCTAAGACTTCCATTGTGGTCCTCTCTCTTAACTTGCCCAAATGTGTGTCTGCATTCTTATTGAATGGTAGAGTTCACATCTTTTCCCTAGAAGGAACTCAACTTATGTAAAATGGTTTAGGGATGAAGAGGCATGTCCCCTAATTTCACTCATCAGAGTCTATTTGAACCCCAGATAACACAACATATTACATTTCTTTATATTTCTTCCCTCTTCTTCAACAAAAGCCAATAATAGAGATTCATAAATTGAATCTAGGTTACTGTTATAGAATTATTTGAAAGTAGATGCAAAAATGGAATCTCATGACATGACTTTTCCTGCCATTTTCCCATGTATATGAGCTTCCATTTCTTCCTCATCTGTAAAATTGGGGTAATAATAATAATAATAATGCCTAGCTCACAGATTTGTTGTAAGGATTAAATAAGTTAATATGTGCAAGTTAATTAGAGAAATGCCTGGTATGGGAAAAGTGATCCATAAATGCTTCCTGCAATTATTATTGTCAAAATAATAATAGATAGGGAGGGGTGCCTGGGTGGCTCAGTGAAGCATCTGCCTTCAGCTCAAGTCATGATCCCAGGAACCTGGGATTGAGTCCCACATCGGGCTCCCTGCTCAGTGGGGAGCCTGCTTCTCCCTCTCCCTCTGCCCCTTCCCCCCTGTTTGTGCTCTCTCTGTGTGTGTCAAATAAATAAATAAAATCTTCTAAAAAAATAATAGATATGGAGGAAGGAAGGAAAAAAGGAAGAAAGGAAGGAAAGAAGGAAGGCTAAGAAGGTGCAGATTCTGTGGGACATCTGGACACAAGGCTCCTTTGTCCCTAAACCTATTGCATTAAGTTCCTTGGGTTCATATAATTTATACTTTATCTGTACAATGCCAAACATTATTTAGCTGAGAACATTATAAGACCTGGACACTTCAGTAAATCTTTTGCTGAGATTAAGTACGATAAAGCTCATTTTTTTATAACAGGAAGAACTAAAAATTCAAATAGCCCAAGTTTTCTCTCCTTATGTATTTTATCCTCTATGCTTTGTCAAAGTTCGTATAGGTGGAGATTTTCTGTGGATTAAAAAAGCAGGCAAATGTGGCAAAATATGAACAAATTTTAAATCTAGATGATAGGTATATAGGTATTCATTATACTATTACTTCATCTTTTCTGTATGATTAAAATTTTTCATAATAAACAGTAGAGAAATGACAAAATTTAAAGTATATCTTATAGTTACTAAAAATCTAGGCTGGGGTGCCTGGGTGGCTCAGCCGGTTAAGTGTCGAAATCTTGATTTTGACTCAGGTCATGATCTCAGGGTTGTGGGATCAAGCCCCACCATCCAGCTCTACACTCAGCGGGGAGTCTGCTTAAGATTCTCTCTCTCCGGGGCGCCTGGGTGGCTCAGTCATTAAGCGTCTGCCTTCGACTCCGGTCATGATCCCAGAGTCCTGGGATCGAGCCCCGCATCGGGCTCCCTGCTCGGCGGGAAGCCTGCTTCTCCCTCTCCCACTCCCCCTGCTTCTGTTCCCTCTCTCTCTGTGTCTCTCTCTGTCATATAAATAAATAAAATCTTAAAAAAAAAAAAAAAGATTCTCCCTCTCCCTCTCCCTCTGCCCCTCCACTCTCTCTCTTTCTCTAATAAATAAATAAATCTTTCTAAAAAATCTAGGCTAATACTTATGGCTTTTTTTAAAAGATTTTATTTCCTTATTTGAGAGAGAGAGAGAGAGAGATGATGAGCTGGGGGAGGGGCACAGAGAGAGGGAAAGGAACAAGCAGACGCCCCACTGAGCGTGGAGCCTATGCAGGGCTCAGTCCAGGACCCTGAGATCATGACCTGCGCTGAAGTCAGAGGCTTAACTGACTGAGCCACCCAGGTGCCCCAATATTTATAGCTTTTATATCTACAATGTTGTACACTGTTAACTGATATAATAATAATAACCCTTATGCACTATAAAATCTTTAAATATGCCTCCTGAATCATCAAGAATTAATGATATTTAAATTTTAAAAATAAAAGCAAGGGGTGCCTGGGTGGCTCAGTCGTTAAGCATCTGCCTTCGGCTCCGGTCATGGTCCCAGGGTCCTGGGATCAAGCCCTGCATCCGGCTCCCTGCTCCGCGGGAAGCCTGCTTCTCCCTCTCCCACTCCCCCTTCTTGTGTTCCCTCTCTCACTGTGTCTCTCTGTCAAATAAATAAATATTTTTAAAAAATAAAATAAATAAAAGCAAAATTAATAAACAAGATTGGTTTTGTAACATAGTTTAAATAGCAAAGACTTGGAAACCTCAAGTCTATCAACAGAGAACAGGATAAATAAATTATTGTACATCGATACAATGGAATATTACACAGTCTTTAAATAAGAATGAAGAAGCTGATATGACAAGAATGCCAAGATATACTGTTTGTTTGTTTGTTTAAAGATTTTATTTATTTATATGACAGAGAGAGAGCACAAGTAGGCAGAACGGCAGGCAGAGGGAGAAGCATGCTCCCGGCTGAGCAGGGAACCTGACGTGGGGCTCGATCCCAGGACCCTGGGATCATGACCTGAGCCGAAGGCAGCCGCTTAACCGACTGAGCCCCCCAGGTGCCCCACCAAGACATATTGTTAAATGAAAAAAGAAAGGAATGGAACAGTGTGTATGGAATACTCTCGTTTGCCTAAGAAAAGAAAAAACTTTTATCTGTATATATAATTCTTATATGTATATTTAATAGCTCAGGAAGGATATCCTAAACATGGGTAAATTGGAAGGAACTCGGGGACTGAGAAATAAAAGTGAGAGGAAGACTTTTAGAATATACTCTCCTGAAAGATTTTGAATTTTATGCTAAGTCACTGTATCACCTATTTTGAAAATAAAGTGAACATTTTTAAAATAAACACTTAAAATAAAATAAATAGAAAAATAAGATAGGTGAGCAGTATATTTTAATCCATACTTAGGAAAGTTACAAAATTAACATGAAATTCGTATCTAAATTATCGAGTATCAAGATACCACAAAACTGGAAAACCCATCCGTTCTTTTTGCATAAAGATGAACAATTAACAGATCACTTTGTAAGGAAAGCCTGGGAGGAAGATGAAAGGTCTCAGTTGAGTAATAAAATCACCACAATTCCTGCCCATTTTCAAGATCTCAGGAGGTTCCTGATATATGAGTTTCCTTGAGGAGCACAGAAAACTCCTCAGAGTGGTCATCTGACCTTTGCCCATTCCATATCACCATAGCCCAGGGTTGGCTCTGGCTAGAGAACATGGACTCAAAAACCAGTTCCAGTACCACCTGGTCCCACCATATTGTCAACTCCAAATCCAACATCTTTTTTAAAAAAGTTATGTTTTATTTGAAAGAGAGAGAGGGAGAAAGTGCAAGCGCGTGGAAGCGCCCATGAGTGGGAGGAGGGGCAGAGGGAGAGAATCTTAAGCAGACTCCCTGTTGAGCGTGGAGCCCAACATAGGGCTCGATCTCACAGCCCATGAAGTCATGACCTGAGCTGAAATCATGAGATGGATACTTAACCAACTGAGCCACCAAAGCACCCCTCCAAATCCAACATTTTAGATTCCATTTTCTTTCAAGTTTTAGCAAGTTTTCAGTCATTTTCCCTATTTGTTTGTTTATGCCAAACACAATGGGTTAATAAAGAAATTTTTTCAAACCTTGAGTACAAATTCAGGTATTTGTTTTATTACCATTCTGGTTAAAATTTTGAGTATCACAACTCTGTCATGTCCAGATTCACCCAATGACAAGGTAATAATCCTTGGTTCTAACTATCTGGGGAGATTTCTGTTTTTACATGGCTCATATTTATTTAGCTATGTAGTAGCAGCCTCTGTGCTGGGTTCCAATGACCCCTATATCCTGGTATTCACACCCTTGTATAATCCCCTCCCATTTAGTGTAGAGGGATTTAGACTCATTTCTAATAAAATATAGCAGAAGGATGTCACTTCAGAGATTAGGTTTTAAAAAGATTATGGCCTCCATCTTAAGGACTCTATCTTTCTTCCATTTAGATCACTTGGCCAGGGAGGTAGTCAGTTATGTTGTAAGGCTGCTCTGTGGAGAGGCCCATGAAAGTGAGCTTGGAAACAAATTCTTCAGTCCCAATTGAGCCTTGAGATGACTGACGTCTTGGCCAAGAGCTTGACTGCCATCTTGTGAGACACCCTGAGTAAAAGGCACCCTGCTAAACTATTCCCAGATTCCTGACCCTTAGAAACTATGAGATAATAAATGATTGTTACTTTAAGCTACTAAGTTTTAGGGTAAATAGGCAGTGATAGATAACTAATACATGCTAAAATTATTAAAGCTGCAATTTAAATAAACTGATGCAATACCTGATACATTCTCTAAAATATAGTAAATCTGTTGTCCAAAGAAGATAAATAACAGAGTAGATGCTTAGTATGTTGACTGATTGTGTGATAGATGACTGGAAACCTTTTCAATAATTCAATAATTAATAAAATAATAATCACATTTTAAAATAATGAAGACCTTGGAATGACTCATCAAAAAAATGAAATATTGTTTACCATAGCAAGTTTTGCATATTTTTATATTCTGTGTGTGAAAATCCTTGTATAATATTAATATATTATGAATCTCTGTTTTTGCATAAACATAATCACTAATCCCCAGTTCTGCCAGATAATAGTTTACTGAACTTAAAGTTCAATTTGTAGTTGAAATTTTATTTCAGTTATAATTCCTCTCAAATCAATGCCTGAAACAGCACTTGATATAAAGAATGGGGCATGAGTGCCCTCTTGTGATAGAATAGGCATTTAAATGCATTTGTAAATATTTTTCAATTGCATATGAAATAATTTGAACCAAATCATTTCACAAACACAAAATGCCCTTTATTGCTAGGTCAACTTGTATCAGTATTTTTAAATGTGGGGAGGACAAGAACTTGGTTAATGTTAATAGACAATATGAATAAATCACACTAAAATTCCATTCCTTCAATTGTTCTTATAGCTACAACAAAAGCTGAGTATAATAGAGGCTCTTTCAACCAATCATCACTTAACTGTCTCACAAATGTTCTCCATTCCTGCCTAATGACTAGACAGGCTCCCAGAACAAGAGTCTCAGGACCAAGCAGGTAGGCTCCAGTAATGCCTCCACTCTCTAGCTCTCACTGGATGAGGTGTTCACTTTCTGAGGGTCATTGTTTGATCCTGAACCTATTTATGTCAACTGTACTTCTATTCAAATTAAATACTATGCAAAATGATGTTTTATTAAAAGAAAAAGGAAGTGTTATTAGGGAAAAAGATAACTAAGTGGGATGCTTTGGAATGACTTCAGAAAAGGTATTCAAGAAAAAACTATGAAATTGTACATGAGTAGGAAAACTATAAAAAAAAATTAAGAATAGAAGTCATAAAAACCTAAAGGAATTCTAAAACCAACAGCATCAAAACATCAGCAGACTACTTAAAAAATAACTGCTAATAAAAGCTTTGGCCTAGGGACACCTGGGTGGCTCAGTCGGGGAAGCATCTTCTTTCAGCTCAGGTCATGATCCCAGCGGGGAACCTGCTTCTCCCTCTCCCTCTCCTTCTCCCTGCAGCTCCGCCTGCTTGTGCTCTATCAAATAAATAAATAAAATCTTAAAAAAAAAAAAAAAAGCTTTGGCCTAAAATCAAAAGACTTGTATAATATTCATTTTTACATTTTATACTAAAATAAAATATTTTAGGTACATATTATCTTTTTGAATGATTTTCTATTTTAATCAAATTTTTTTACTTACTGAGTCTGAAGGATTTTTTTCCCAAATGCTCATATTTTATATATATTTAGATAAAAACTTGTATGGAATATGAATTTGGCCAGTTTTAAAATGAATTTGGGTCTGTGGGGCCTGAAATATAGGAAATCTGTCTCTCATTAAATATCACAAAATGAATTCCACAGCATATTAAAAGAATCATTCACCATGATCAAGTGGGATTTATCCCTGGGCTGTAAGGAGGGTTCAACATATGCATATTAATCAATATGATATATCACATTAATAGAATAAAAGAAAAGAATCATGATCATCTCAATAGATGCAGAAAAAGCATTTGGCAAAATTCAGCATCTATCCACAATCAATGAAAACTCTTAAAAATTAGACATAGAAGGAATATATTTCAACATAAGAAAGGCCATATATGACACGTCCATAGCTAACATTGTACTCAATGGTAAAAGGATGAAAACTTTAAGATCAAGGGCGCCTGGGTGGCTCAGTTGGTTAAGCAACTGCCTTCGGCTCAGGTCATGATCCTGGAGTCCCGGAATCGAGTCCCGCATCGGGCTCCCTGCTCAGCGAGGAGCCTGCTTCTCCCTCTGACCCTCCCCCCTCTCATGTACTCTCTCTCATTCACGCTCTCTCAAATAAATAAATAAATCTTTAAAA
>NW_022589714.1:5662352-5767352 GCF_004348235.1 Phoca vitulina
CAGGTCATGATCCTGGAGTCCCGGAATCGAGTCCCGCATCGGGCTCCCTGCTCAGCGAGGAGCCTGCTTCTCCCTCTGACCCTCCCCCCTCTCATGTACTCTCTCTCATTCTCACTCTCTCAAATAAATAAATAAATCTTTAAAAAAAAAAAAGAAAAAGAAAACTTTAAGATCAAGAACAAGACAAAGGTACCCACACTCACCACTACTATTCAACATAGTACTGGAAGTTCTAGCTAGAGCAGTCAGGCAAGAAAAGAAAAGATCAGAATAAGAAAGGAAGAAGTAAAATTACCTTGATTTGCAGATGACATGTAATATAGAAAATCCTAAAGACTCAACCAAAAAACTGTTAAACCTAATTAATGAATTCAGTAAAGTTACAAGATATAAAATTAACATACAACCAAACTGAGGGTTCTAGAGGGGAGGGGGGTGGGGGGATGGGTTAGCCTGGTGATGGGTATTAAAGACGGCACGTACTGCATGGAGCACTGGGTGTTATACGCAAACAATGAATCATGGAACACTACATCAAAAACTAATGATGTAATGTATGGTGATTAACATAATAAAAAAAATGGTAATAAAAAAAATTAACATACAACCATTGGTGGTGTTTCTATACACTAAAAATGAAATTTCTGAAAAAGAAATAAAGAAATCAGTCCTATTTACAATAGCATCAAAAACAGTAAAATACTTAGGAATACATTTAACTAAGGACATAAAGATCTCTATGCTGAAAACTACAAGATATTGATGAAGTAAATTGAAGAAAATACAAGTAAATGGAAAGATAACCTGTGTTCTTGGATTGGAAGAATTAATATTGTTAAAATGTCAATACTACTGAAAGCCATTTATAGATTTAGTACAATCTCTATCAAGATTCCAATGGCACTTTTTTACAGAAGTAGACAAAATGCTCCTAAAATTTATATGGAACCATAAAAGAGCCTGAAAAACCAAAGAAATCCTAAGAAAGAACAAAGCAGGAAGTATCACGCTTCCTGATTTCAAGCTATACAATAAAGCTATAGTCACCAAAACTGTACAGTACTAGCATAAAACAGACCCAAATCGGCCAATGGAACAGAACCAGGAGCTGAGAAATAAACCCAAACATACGACCAACTAATATTTGACAAGAGAGTCAAGAATACACAATGGAGAAAAGCCAATCTCTTCAGTAATGGTGCTGGGATAATTGGTATTCACATGTAAAAGAATGTAACTGGACCCGTATCTTGCACCACTAACAAAAATTAACTTGAGGGGCGCCTGGGTGGCTCAGTCGTTAAGCATCTGCCTTCGGCTCAGGTCGTGATCCCGGGATCCTGGCATCGAGCCCCGCATCGGGCTTCCTGCTCAGCAGGAAGCCTGCTTCCCCCTCTCCCACTCCCCCTGCTTGTGTTCCCTCCCTCGCTGTATCTATCTCTGTCAAATGAATAAATAAAATCTTAAAAAAAAAAATTAACTTGAAATGAATTAAATAGGGACTCCTGGGTGGCTCAGTCTTTAAGCGTCTGCCTTTAGCTCAGGTCATGATCCCAGGGTCCTGGGATCGAGCCCCGCATCGGGCTCCCTGCTCAGTGGGAAGCCTGCTTCTCCCTCTCCCATTCCCCCTGCTTGTGTTCCCTCTCTCGCTGTGTCTCTCTCTGTCAAATAAATAAAATCTTAAAAAAAAAAAGGGATCAGTAACCTGGAGGACAGAGTAATGGAAAGCAATCAAGCTGAACAGGAGAGAGAAAACAATAATAAAAAATGAAAATAGACTGAGGGAACTCAGCAACACCATCAAGCCTAATAACATTTGCATTATGGGATCCCAGAAGGAGAAGAGAGAGAAAATGGGGCAGAAAATTTATTTGAAGAAATAATAACTAAAAACTTCCTGAATCTGGGGAATGAAACAGAAATCAGAGCTGAAAGGCACAGAGAGCCCCAACAAAACCAACCCAAGGAGGTCCACACCAAGACACATAGTAATTAAAATGAAAAAAAAGTAGTAATAAAGAGAGAATTTTAAAAGCATCAAGAGAATAGGTGCCTGGTTGGCTCAGTTAGTTAAGTGTCCGACTCTTGGTTTTGGTTCAGGTCATAATCTCAGGGTTGTGGGATCAAGCCTCCCCACTCATGCTCTCTCTCTCCCTCTCTCTAAAATAAATAAATGGGGCCCCTGGGTGGCTCAGTTGGGTAAACATCTACCTTCGGCTCAGGTCATGATCCCAGGGTTCTGGGATCAAGCCCCGCATCAGGCTCCTAGCTCAGGGGGGATTCTACTTCTCTCTCTGCCTGCTGCTCCCCCTGCTTGTGCTTTCTTGCTCTCTCACTCTCTCTCTCTGACAAATAAATAAATAAAATCTAAAAAAATAAAATAAAAAACTATTAAAAAATAATCTTTTTTTAAAAAAGAAAATAGGAAAAATTTTTTTTTAAAAAAGGAACAGAGAACATAAAATAAGTAACAAAATGGCAGGTATTGCCCCTACCTATTGATAGGTAACTACATACCTATCAATAATTACTTCAAAAGTGAATGGACTAAATGCTCCAATCAAAAGACACAGGGTGGGGCACCTGGGTGTCTCAGTCAGTTAAGCGTCGGGCTCTTGATTTCAGCTCAGGTCATGATCTCAGGGTTGTGAGATGGAGCCCCACATCAGGCTCCGTGCTGGGTGTGGAGCCGGCTTAAGATTCTCTCTCCCTTGCCCTCTGCCCCTGCCTCCCCTCCCTCTCTCTAAAACAACAAACAAACAAACAAAAAAAAAAAAAATAGGGTGATGGGATGGATAAAAAAGTAAGCGTCATCTATATCCTGCCTACGAGAGACTCCTTTCAGACCTAGAGACACATACAGTTGAAAGCGAAGGGATGGGAAGGCATTTATCATGCAAATGAAAGTGAAAAGAGGGTGCCTGGGTGGCTCAGTCAGTTAAGCATCTGTCTTCAGCTCAGGTCATGATCCCGGGATCCTGGGATTGAGTCCAGCATCCCAGAGCTGGGCTCCCAGCTCCATGGGGAGCCTGCTTCTCCCTCTGCCTGCCACTCCTCCTGCTTGGGCTCTCGTTCTCTCTCTCTCTCTGACAAATAAATAAATAATATCTTAAAAAATAAAAGAGTTAATACCTATGGGGTGCATGGGTGGCTCAGTCAGTTAAGCGTCTGACTCAATTTTGGCTCAGGGTCATGAAATGAAGCCCCGTGTTGGGCTCAGCAGGGAGTCTGCTTCTCCCCCCCCTCTCTGTTCACACTCTCTAAGAAAATAAATAAATAAATCTTTTTTAAAAAAATAAATAAGGAAGAGTTAATACCTATTCTTCTCAAACTATTCAGAAAAAATAGAAGAGGAAGGAAAGCTTCCAAATTCATTCTATGAGGTCAGTATTACCCTGATATCGCAACTGGATATAAAGACACTACAAAAAAAGAGAACTACAGGCCAATATCTCTGATGAACAAAGATGCAAAAATCCTCAACAAAATACTAGCAAACCAAATCCAATAATACATTAAAAAGCCATTCACCACCATCAAGTGGGATTTATTCCTGGGTTGCAAGGGTGGTTCAATATTTGCAAATCAGTCAGCATGATACATCACATCAACAAGAGAAAAATAAAAATCATGTGATCATTTCAACAGATGCAGAAAAAGCATTTGACGAAGTACAACACCCATTCATGATAAAAACCCTCAACAAAGTAGGTTTAGAGGGAACGTACCTCAATATAATAAAGGCCATATATGAAAAACCCACAGCTAAAATCACACTCAATGGTGAAAAACTGAGAGCTTTTTCCCCTAAGGTCAGGAAAAAGAGAAGGATGTCTACTCTCACCACTTCTTTCCAGCATACTACTGGAAGTCCTAGCCACACCTCTCAGACAAGAAAAAGGAATAAAAGGCATCCAAATTGGTAAGGAAGATGTAAAACTTTCATTCTTTGCAGATGACATGATACTATACCCTAAAGACTCCACCAAAAAATTACTAGAACAGATAAATGATTTCATGAGGTCACAGGATAAGAAATCAGTGTACAGAAATCCATTCCATTTCTATACACTAATAATGAAGCAGGAGAAAGAAATTAACAAAATAATCCCATGTACAATTGCACCAAAAATAATAAAATACCTAGGAATAAATTTAACCAAGGAGGTGAAAGACCTGTACTCTGAAAACTATAAAACACTGATGAAAGAAATTGAAGACAACACAAACAAATGGAAAGATATTCCATGCTCATGGACTGGAAGAACAAATATTGCTAAAATGTCCATACTACCCAAAGCAATCTACATATTTAATGCAATCTCTATCAAAATACCAATAGCATTTTTCACAGAGCTAGAACAAAAAAATCCAAAACTTTGTATGGAACCACAAAAGACCCCAAATAGCCAAAGCAACCTTGAAAAAGAAAAGCAAAGCTGGAGGCATCACAATTCCAGACTTTAAGTTATATTACAAAGCTATAGTTATCAAGACAGTATGGTACTGGCACAAAAACAGACACATAGATCAATAGAACAGAACAGAAAACCCAGAAATGAACCCATAGCTACATGGTCAATTAAACTTCAACAAAGCAGGAAAGAATACCCAATTGAAAAAAGAGTCTTTTCAACAAATGGTGTTGGGAAAACTGGAGAGCAACATGCAAAATAATGAAACTGGACCACTCTCTTAAACCATACACAAAAATAAATTCAAAATGTAAGAAAGACCCAAATGTGGGACAGAAAACCATCTCCTAGAGGAGAACACAGGCAGTAACCTCTTTGACATTGGCCATAGCAACTTCTTGCTAGACACATCTCCTAAGGCAAGGGAAACAAAAGCAAAAATAAACCATTGGGTGGGAGGAGCACCCGGGTGGCTCACTCGGTTAGGCATCTGCCTTCTGCTCGGGTCATGATCCCAGGGTCCTGGGATCGAGCCCCACGTCGGGCTCCCTGCTCAGTGGGGCGCCTGCTTCTCCCTATCTCTCTGCAGCTCCCCCTCCTTGTGCTCTCTCTCTCTCTGTCAAATAAATAAATAAAAATTTTTTTAAGATTTTATTTATTTATTTATTTGACAGAGAGAGAGCACAAGCTGGGGGAGCAGCAGGCAGAGGGAGAAGGAGAAGCAGGCTCCCAGCTGAGCAGAAAGCCCAACAAGGGGCTAGATCCCAAGACCCTGGGATCACGACCCGAGCTGAAGGCAGATGCTTAACTCAGTGAGCCACCCAGGTGCCCCATAAACAAAATCTTTTTTTAAAAAATAAATAAACTATTGGGACTTAATCAAGATAAAAAGCTTCCGCACAGCAAAGGAAACAATCAACAGAACTAAAAGGCAACCCTTGGAATGACAGAAGATATTTGCAGATGACATATCTGATAAAGGGTTAGTATCCAAAATCTATAAAAAACTTACCAAACTCAACACCCAAAAAACAAATAATCCAGTTAAGAAATGGGCAAACGACATGAATAGACATTTTTCCAAAGAAGACATACAGATGGCCAACAAACACATGAAAAGATGTTCAACATCACTCATCATCAGGGAAATATAAATCAAAACTACAATGAGATATCACCTCACACCTGTCAGAATTAATAAAATTAAAAATACAGGAAGAAACAAATGTTGGCGAGGATATGGAGAAAAGGGGACACTCTTACACTGTTGGTGGGAATGCAAACTGGTGCAGCTACTCTGGAAAACAGTATGGAGGTTCCTCAAAAAATTAAAAATAGAACTACCCTGTGAACCAGCAATTGCACTAATAGGTATTTACCCAAAGGATACAAAATTACTGACTCAAAGGGATACATGCACCCAGATGTTTATAGCAGCATTATCAACAATAGCCAAATTATCAACAATAGCCCAATGTTTATAGCAGCATTATCAACAATAGCCATCAACTGATGAACAGATAAAGAAGACGTGGGATACACACACACATACACACACACAGAGAATGGAATATTACTCCACCATCAAAAAGAATGAAATCTTTCCATCTGTAATGACATGGATGGAGTTAAAGAACACTATGCTATGTTACATGCAACTAATGAATCATTGAACATTATATCAAAAACTAATGATGTACTATATGTTGGCTAATTGAATTTAAATAAAAAAAGACCATAATGCTAAGTGAAATAAGTCAGAGAAAGACAAATACCATATGATTTCGTTCATATGTGGAATTTAAGAAACAAAACAAATGGGGGCGCCTGGATGGCTCAGTTGGTTAAGCAGCTGCCTTCGGCTCAGGTCATGGTCCCAGGGTCCTGGGATCGAGGCCCACGTCAGGCTCCCTGCTCAGCGGAGAGCCTGCTTCTCCCTCTCCCTCTGCCTATTTGGGCTCTCTGTCTCTCTGTCAAATAAATAAAATCTTTAAAAAAAAAAAAAAAGAAAGCAACAAAACAAATGAACATGGGGGAAGAAAGATACACATTAACAAAATTAAGATTATAAATCATATGATTATCTCAATAGATGCAGAAAAACTTTTGAAAAAAACAAGGAAAAAAAATCTCAACAAACTGGGTATAGAGGGAATGTACCTCAACATAATAAAGGCCATCTATGACAAGTCCACAGCTAACATCATACTCATTGGTGAAAAGCTAAAGGCTTTTCCCCTAGGATTAAGAACTAGACAAAGATGCCCACTCTTGCCACTTCTATTTAACACAGTTCTGGAAGTCTTAGCCACAGCAATCAGTCAGAACAATAAATAAAAGTCATCCAAATCAGAAAAGAAAAAGAAAAATTGCCTCTATTTGCATATGATATTATATATAAAAAACCCTAAAGACTCTGCAAAAAAACTGTTAGAACTAACAAAAGAATTCAGTAAAGTTGCAGGATATAAAATAAATATGCAAAAATCAGTTGCATTTCTATACACTAACAAAAAATATCAGAAAGAGAAATCAATGGCTCCATTTACAACTGCATCAAAAATAATAAAATACTTAGGAATAAATTTAACCAAGGAAGTGAAATATCTATACACTGAAAACTATAATATATTAATGAAAGAAATTGAAGAAGACATAAATAAATAGAAAGATACTCTATACTCATGGATTCGAAGAATTGATGTTAAAATGTCCATACTATGCAGATTCAATACAACGCCTATCAAAATTCTGATGGCATTATTCACAGAAATATAAAAACTATCCTAAAATTTGTATAGAACCAAAAGACCCTGAATAGCCAAAGAAATCTTGAAATGTAAGAACAAAGCTGGAGGTATCATACTTCCTAATTTCAAACTATATTACAAAGCTACAATAATCAAAACAGTATAGTACTGGCATAAAAACAGACAGAGATAAATGGAATAGAGGAGAGAGCCCCTCCCCCAAAAAACCACACATATATGGTCACTTAATTTATAACAAAGGATACATGAATATACAATGGGAAAAGATAGTCCCTTCATTAATGATGCTGAGAAAACTGGATAGATGCACGTAAAAGAATGAAACTGGACCATTATCTCACACCATACACACAAATCAGCTCAAATTGGATTAAAGACATTAAAACTCCTAGAAGAAAACATAGTCCGTACACTCCTTGACATTGACTTTTTGGATCTGACACCCAAAGCAAAGGCAAAAAAAGCAAAAATAAAGTAGGACTACATCAAACTAAAAAGCTTTTGTATAACAAAGGAAACCACCAACAAAATGAAAAGACAGCTTAATGGAAGAAAATATTTGCAAATCATATATCTGATAAGGGGTTAATGACCAAAATATATAAAGAACTTAACTCAACAACAGAAAAATCTGATGGAAAAAATGGGCAGAGGATCTGAATAGACATTTTTCCAAAGGAGACATACCCATGGTCAATAGCTCAACATCATTAATCATTGGGGAGATGCAAATCAAAACCACAGTAAGATATTACTTCCCATTTGTTAGAATGGTTATAACTAAAAGACAAGATATAACAAGTGTTGGTAAGGAGGTGGAGAAAAGGGAACCACTGTGCACTGTTGGTGGGAATGTAAATTGGTGCAGCTACTGGGGAAACAACATAGAGATGTCTCAAAAAATTAGAAATAGAACTTCCATATGATCCCACAATACTTATTTACTTCTTGGTATATAATCAAAGGAAATGAAAACAGGATATCAAAGGATATTCTGCACTCCCACGTTCACTGCAGCATTATCCACAATAGCCAACATATGGAAAAAACGTAAGTGTTCATCAACAGATGAATGGATTAAGATGCGGTATATATATAAACTATTATTCAGCAATGAGGAAGAAGGAAATCCTGCCATTTGGGATAACATGAATGGACCTTGAGGGCATTAAGCTAAGTGAAACAAGTCAGAGTAAGACAAACACTATATGATAGCACTTATATGTGGAATCTAAAAAAGCTGAACTCATAAGACAAAGACTAGAATACCAGGAACTGAGGAGTGGTGACAATGGGGAGATGTTGGTCAAAGAGTACAAATTTCCAGTTACAGGATGAATAAGTTCTAGGGATCTAATGCACAGCATGGTGACTATAATTAATAATACTGTATTACATACTTGAAAGTTGCTAAGAGAGTAAACTTAAATGTTTCACTACAAAAAAAGAAACAGTAATTATGTGATATGATGAAGGTGTTCACTAACAGGTATGGTGGTAATCATTTTGCAATATATAAGTGTATTAAATCAACACGTTGTACACCTTAAACTTATACAATGTTATATGTCAATAATATCTCAATAAAGTTAGGGAGGTGGGGGAGAAATACTTGAATAAAATCACTGGCTTTAAGGAAAAAGAGAAAAAATTCTTTTGGGCATAGACTTAGGGCAAAGTCACTTAAATGGGAAAGAAATTCAAATTGTCAGTAGACTTCAACAGAATAAAATGGCATAATTTATATAAGGTACTCAAGAAAAGAAAGTATGGCTCAATGATTTTTGTATTTGAAAGTCAACCAAACTGTCTTTCAAAATTAAATGCCACAGTAAACTGTTATCAATACGCAAGAACTCATATTGTTCACATGAACCTTTCCTATCAAATCTACTAGGGAATGAGCTTCAGATAGCATAATGACTAGAGAAACATTGACATAAGAATTACTGGTGAATATTAAATATTTATTTAATTGTAAAATTAAGATAAGATGAGGGTTATGAGAGAATATAGTATACAATGGTTATATGAGTTTACAATGTTGATACAGTACAGGTGTACTATACATCTTTTTTTTAAGGTGAGGAAATGAGGAAAGCATACCCAAAAATAATTTAATTTTTTCCAGCAATCATATGAGTGGTGGGAGTATTTTTGAGACTTGTTTTTCTGAGACTATCCTGTATATAATGTGGAATAAAACAATTATGTGATATTATAACATGCCAATATTCTTGAGAACTGGGATTATTCTTGATGAGGAAAGGAGATTTCGAAATTATGTTATAATTTTTAAAGCATTAATGGATTTAGGCATTGAGTTTCAACGTCAGCTAGCATCAAGAGAGACAATCAAACACTATATACTTTTTAAATCTGTGTAAGACTGAGTAATGTATTAAATATACTATGAGAATATAATCCACAAATCAAGACTGTAAGAAACTATATAGGTCAAATGACTCAATTTCCTCAACAAATAAAATATGAGGGGAAGATAAAAAGAGACAGAGGAGGAACTCACAGATTAAGAGAGATTTAAAAGAAAGAACTAAACAGTGATGTTTAGGAATGCATACATAGCTGATAAAATTATAATGAAAGCAAAGAATTGATTACTGTAAAATTCATGATAGTCATTACTTTTAGGTGGGTAGAAAGGGGTTTGTGATTAAGATAAGGGATATACAGGGCACTTGGGGTAGCTGGCAAAATACTGTATCTTGACCTAGGTCGGAGTTACAAGGATGTTTAACTTTTAATAATTCATTAATGTTTGCATTGGTTTTATAGAGTTTCCAGTCTCTAATATGTTAGGCATAAAAAAGATTAAAAATAAACAAAAAATAAATTTTTAAATGTAAATCATAGTATGTTGCTCTCCTGCCTGAAACCCTCCAATAGCTTTCCATCACATTCACAACAAAACAAAAATTCTTTCCTTCCAATCTCAACTCCTGCCATCCTCAGCCTTTAAAATGAATCATGGAACACTACATCTAATTAATTAATTAATTAATTAATTAAAAAATGCCCATTATATGAAAGATGACATGAAAAATAAAAAAATTTTTTAAATAAAAAAAAAAGCATTCTAGTCAGGGCACCTGGGTGGCTCAGTCGGTTAAGCGGTGAAACGTCTGCCTTCAGCTTAGGTCGTGATCCCAGGGTCCTGGGATGGAGACCTGCACTGGGCTCCCTGCTCAGTGGGGAGTCTGCTTCTCCCTCTACTTCTGCCCCTCCCCCTGCTCCTGTTCTCTCTCTTTTGCTTTCTCTTTCAATAAATAAAATCTTTAAAAAAAAAAAAGCATTCAAGTCACTTTGGTTTTCTTTCTGTTTGATTATGCCACTTTTATTTTACATTAACTCTTCTCTCTGTCTTGGAACTCCACCATTTCCTTTGTTTAGAGCAATTTCCCCCTACATTTTGCGTAAAGGGCCCCTCTGCTCTGTAGAATCCATTCTCTATTAAATTGAATCACCCTGTTTATGTTCTTTTTAGTACTTATCATCTGAAATTACCTTGCTTAATTATTTACTTTTTCTGACTGTGTCTTCCATTAGAACAAAAGCTCTTCGAGAGGAAGGACTTGTCTGACCTGGTCACTGCTGCAACCACTGCTCCTAGAACAGTGTCTGGCATATAGAAGATACTCAACGAATTAAACCACTCAGAAAGAATGAATAGTATGAGAAGAGAACCAAGGACAAAACCATGGGGAACGTCTACATTAGGAGACAGGTAAAGGAAGAGAAAGGGGTGAAGAAATCTTCTGAACAAAGGAAAAGAGGTGTCCCAGGAACCAGACAGTAAAGTGTCCTGGTAAATTTCGTTCTTGAATCCTTACATCATTTATTGCTTGTAGCTTAGAACTTGCTCCTTAGACCTGATGCTTGATATTCTTCGACTGGTACTGACTTCTGGTCTCCCCCTGCTCCAACCACCTCTTGACTTAAGAAGCTTAAGATTAAGCAACTGTTCCAGGAAAAGCTCATCCAACCCATTCCCCTGAGACTCACCCTTGGGACAGCCTTTTGTGGCTGGAATTCCTTCCAGATTCACCTCAGGAATGTGGACTAAATAGAAGCAAGTTGATTGTATGGTAAATGACACAGAAACAATTTCTCAAACATCTTCATAATCATTATCACTGAAACAAATCACCAAGGGTAAAGATCAAAGATAAGAGTTAGAAAAAGAATTGCACACACAGAAAGAAGAGCTTTAAAGAAGAAACTGGAAGTGACAATTTAAAAAATAAATATTTGCTGAAGAATTAGAAATGCTAAGTATCAAACACAAACTGAAATGGGGAATAGATAAGATCTGAAGCATCATGTCCACAAACTGTTATAGTTGTCAAATTTCATACTTACCAAAAATATGTGCTTCAATAGGGAAGAATCAAGATTCTAAGGAAGAAATCATGGAAAATAATGACAAAGGGATCTGTACAAAATCTAAAACAGAAATGATAAGGAAACAATATTGTATAGACACGATAGGATAATCCATTGATATATTAATTTGCTCTCTCACCTGAAAGTATTTTTCCCCTCCTCTATTCTAGTCAAATAACCAGAAAACTTTGGAATTTGCTTCTAGGAAACAATGTCAACTCTGACTTCTCCCCTGTCATACTGTTTCTCTCTCTCTCTCTCAAATAAATAAAATCTTTAAAAAAAAAAAAAAAAAGCAGATCTGAGTCTTAGAGAAATTAAGGAATGTGACATTCTTTGCATATCAATATTTTGGACTAAAATTCGTAACTATCACAGACATTTAGACAAAATAAGCTAGAGTTCCTTATGAATACAGCACAAGAGACTGCAGAGTTTTAGGGCACCTGGGTGGCTCAGTCAGTTGGGCATCCAACTCTTGATTTTGGCTTGGGTCTTCTTGTTGGGGTCATGAGATCAAGCCCTGCAGCAGGCTCCATGCTCAGTGTGGAGTCTGCTTAAGATTCTCTCTCTCCCTCTCCTTCTTCCCCTCCCCCCCATTCACATGCTCTATCTCTCTCTCTCTAAAATAAATAAATAAAATCTTTAAAAAAGAAGAGAGATGGCAGAGTTTTAAAAGAATTAAGAAGAATAAAAGGCAAAAGACAAATGTCCCAGTAACAATGAGAAAGAAAGAACAGCAAATAGGAATAAATCATATGCATCAGGGTTCTCCAAAGAAACAAAACCAATAGGAAATACAGAGTATAAATATATCTAGATAGATATCTATACTTAGATACCTAGATATATTTATATATGTATACAACAATGGAATATTACTCAGCCATCAGAAAGGATGAATACCTACCATTTACATTGATGTGGATGGAACTGGAGGGTATTATGGTAAGCAAAATAAGTCAATCAGAGGGGCGCCTGGGTGGCTCAGTCGTTGAGCGTCTGCCTTCGGCTCGGGTCATGATCTCAGGGTCCTGGGATCGAGCCCCGCATTGGGCTCCCTGCTCCGCGGGGAGTGTGCTTCCCACTCTCCCTGCTGGTGTTCCCTCT
This sequence comes from Phoca vitulina, assembly GCF_004348235.1. Taxonomy (NCBI): domain Eukaryota; kingdom Metazoa; phylum Chordata; class Mammalia; order Carnivora; family Phocidae; genus Phoca; species Phoca vitulina. Next base: position 5,675,053 of record NW_022589714.1, read on the forward strand.
CTCACTGTGTCTCTCTCTGTCAAATAAATAAATCTTAAAAAAAAAAAAAAGGAAAGAAAGAAAGAAGTCAATCAGAGAAAGACAATTATCATATGGACCCATATGTGGAATATAAGAAATAGCGCAGAGGATCATAGGGGAACGGAGGGAAAATTGAATGGGAAGAAATCAGAGAGGGAGACAAACCATGAGAGACTCTTGACTCTGGGAAACAAACTGAGGGTTGCAGAAGGGGAGATGGATGGGGAGATGGGGTAACTGGGTGATGGACATTGAGGGCACGTGATATGATGAGCACTGGGTGTTATGTGCAACTGACGAATCAATGAACACTATATCTGAAACTAATGATGTACTACGCATTGGCTAATTGAATTTAAATAAAAAAATAAAAATAAATTCACTTAAGTATACAGAGAGAGAATGAGATCTACAGGGTAGGCCAGTAGGCTGAAGACCCAGAAGAACTGCAGTTCTAGCCCAAAGGCAGTTCTGCTGGCAGAATTCGTTCTTGTTCTGGAGAGGTCAGTTTTTGTTCAATTAAGGCCTTCAACTGATTGGACGAGACTTATCCACATTATGGAGGGTAATCTACTTTACTCAAAGTCCACTGATTTAAATGTTAATCTCATCCAAAAAACTCTTTCATTGAAACATTCAGAAGAATGTCTGATGAAATATTTGGGTACTATGGCCCAGAAGTTAGAGCATAAAACTAACCACGTATCATATATCCCCTGAATGCCAAGGCAATTTCCATTTACCATGTAAGATACCTGCAGCTGTAAATACTTGAGAATCCACTTTAGAAATCACTTGATATATAAAATAGAGAAACAGATGTTAGGTTATTGCAAATATTTCAAAATAATAGGAACATCTATACTTAAGGTTCTAGTACAAAAATTTAAAGGATGAAAAACTGTCAAATAGTGGAAGTGTCTGAAAACTGATTTTAAAAGGATGTATCTTGTAAACAGTTTGTGAGAAGTCATTCTATTTTTCCTAAAACTGGGAACAAGGGGTAAGAAAATAATCAAGAGACCATAGACTGGCACAATAGAGATAATTCTCTCCCACCTCACTCTTTTTTTTTTTTTAAGTAGACTCTATGCCCAGCATGGAGCTCAAACTCACAAACCCATGACCCTGAGATCAAGACCTGAGCTGAGATCAAGAGCTAGATGCTCAACCAAATGAGCCACCCAGGCACTCTTCCAACCTCACTCCTTTACAAAAAACTAACTTGACCCTCTCTTCTCCTTCTCAGCAGCTAGAATCTAAGAGTCAGAGGGAATGAAACTAACCCACTGTACTTCACCAACATGGCCCCCAACTGATATTTGACAAAGGCCTAGAAACATTCTCTGCTAGGTATAATGAGCCAAAGTAGCCTCAACTAAATCCCCAACAACTTCAGGCCTTGAAACAGGGCAAAAATTTGACATATTAAAAAATACAGTGTGGCCTTCACTATCATTATCCCACATCTTTATTCTAATGAATAAAAATCGGTAGACTGGCCCTTAATGTGTTAAATACTCTAAGAAACATCTCCATCAGATTTGTCTCCACATGACTTCCTTGAAATGCCAAAAAGTTACAGCTTATACTATTGTTCCTTAGTTTTTCTTTTTTTTTTCAAAGATTTTATTTATTTATTTGAGAGAGAGAGACAGAGAACATGAGCAGAGGGGAGGGGCAAAGGGAGAGGGAGAAGCAGACTCCCCACTGAGCAGGGAGCCTGATGCAGGGCTCATCCCAGGACCCTGAGATCATGACCTGAGCCGAAGGCAGACACTTAACTGACTGAGCCACCCAGGCACCCATATTGTTCTTTAGTTTTTCGATACAGATTTTAGATTTGCTCAAGCAGATCTCCTAATTCTCAGAATGATATGTATGTGTTGAAGATCTTTATCTTCAGGGCATGCAGTAAAAATATATAAGGTCTATTCATAATGTATATCATGGTTAGTGAATCTTTGAATTTAATCACTCTTTCCAAATAAGTTGATTTTCAATATGTCTTTCTTTTTTTTTTTTTTTTTTTTTTAAAGATTTTATTTATTTATTTGCGAGAGAATGAGATAGAGAGAGAGCATGAGAGGGGGGAGGGTCAGAGGGAGAAGCAGACTCCCTGCCGAGCAGGGAGCCCGATGCGGGACTCGATCGCGGAACTCCAGGATCATGACCTGAGCCGAAGGCAGTCGCTTAACCAACTGAGCCACCCAGGCGTCCCTCAATATGTCTTTCTTAAAAGGTTATCTCCCATTTTCTATTCTTATACATAAGTATCTCCCAGAAATAAACTCTAAGTTTCCTTCCATTTCAATACCTTCATTGTATAATCATTTTCAACGTTGACAAGCTCTAATTACCTACATAATATGAGGTAGAAAAATTCTTTCTATGACAGGCCATTAAATAATATTTCTGAGATAAAGACTTCTGATCCATGGCCTTGCCCTGCAATAGTACATGCATTTCGGGTTCCTCCATATACCTGAAACAGACCGTTGAGAACATCACAGAAAAGTACTAGTGTGAGGAGAGCTAAGTAAACACGTACATCGTACATCAGGAAGGCCATATACTGTAGCCAATTCCCAACTCCACTTTAATTCCCAACCCCCCAGAAACTGCTCAGCCATTCATGATATTTGATACTGAAGTACTTACAAAATATAGTCAATCATTACATTGGTTGTATGATAAAAGATAACTGTCAAAACTTAGTAGTGAGCTGGGAAATTATTTTAACAACATACAATAGCCATGATTTCATCCTTCCAAAATATCTTTAAGAAATCTGTACTAGCTGTTTGCCATCTAGCTGTTTGTCATTTAGAGAATTACTAAATTCTCTAAAACCAGAGTTTAAAATACATAACACATGACTGTATATTATAAAGCTAAAGGGTGGGACACCTGGGTGGCTCAGTCATTAAGCGTCTGCCTTCAGCTCAAGTCATGGTCCTGGCATCGAGTCCCATATAGGGCTCCCTGCTCCACGGGAAGCCTGCTTCTCCCTCTCCCACTCCCCCTGCCTGTGTTCCCTCTCTCGCCGTGTCTCTCTCTGTCAAATAAATAAATAAAATCTTTTAAAAATAATAATAGATAAATAAATAAGAAATAAAGCTAAAGGGTGAAAGTGTTGATATAACAGCTGCTTTACAAACCTTACTTTGAAAATTTAGGATGCTAGGACTTATGTCCCTGAAGTTATCATAAAATGACAGCTAACAGCAATTATATAAAATTTACTGACAAGGTATGGGATTCAGTTATTATAAAATTTCCCAATCCGTTTCTAGGCAATCATTTGCCTGCAGCCCTTCTAAACAGTGCTTAAGAATTATGTGAACATCTTATTTAATACTGACTATAATTTATTTGTAAGGAGCTACAGTAGAATGGACAGTTGTAATATGCTTCTCACAGATACACTAAAAGCCAGCTTTCATTTAGACAATGTTACATAATCTTGGAGAATGGGGTAAAAAAAAATAGACACTAGCCACCAGGTAAAGTTGGTATACAGAAACCAAAATATTAATTCACTTTCGCAAAGTTGACAAGACTAGAATATCCTTTATCATATACATAAGTGGCATGTGTACTTTTAAGTGTACTTAATTGGAGCTCATCAAAATAGTATTTTATAGGTAAATTTTATTCAGGGTCCCAACAGAAAACATATAGGTAACTTGAGAAAAGTTCAATAAGCTTCACAAGGTAGGCAAGATGTAGGAAAACCAAAAAGAATAGTATCCTGGGCAGTTGAGCCTTGGGTCTGAATGGGCAAGGGAAGAAAGAGAGGGGTGGGCCACTTTAAAAGAAGTTATCCCTTTAGTGGAGGCCAATAGCAACTCCCTCTTACCTCTGATTGGGATTCCCTACTGGCCCAAACCAATGGGAAACCAGAGGACAAGGAATTCATTGATACAATCCATTTAGGTTAGCTTCCCAGAGCAAAAAGCAGGTGGAAAAGTTTAAGGAATGGCTCTAGTGGGAAATGTAAGAGAGTTAGTATAGCAGATATTTTTTTTTAAAGATTTATTTATTTGAGAGAGAGAGCATGAGCAGGAGGGCAGAGGGAGGGAGAATCTCAAGCAGACTCCACACTCAGTGTGAAGCCAGATGCAGGGCTCAATCCCAGGAACCTGAGATCATGACCTGAGCCAAAACCAAAAGTCCAATGCTTAACCGACTCAGGTGCCTCCATAGCAGATTTTTTTTAATGAGGTAAAGTGAGGTTGACATATCCCTTTGGTCCATGAAGGAGCTTCAAGGGGTTTAAGAATTAGTAGAAGCAGGGGGCACCTGGGTGGCACAGCTGGTTAAGCAACCAACTCTTTATTTCAGTTCAGCTTATATGATCTCAGGGTCATGAGATTGAGCCCCGAGTCGGACTCCACACTGGGTGTGGAGCCTGCTTTTGATTCTCTTTCTCCCTCTCCTTCTGCCCCTCCCCTTTCCCCCACATTCTCTCTCTCTCTCTTAAAAAAAAAAAAAAGAATTAGGAGAAGCAGATTGTCATAGATCATTTCAGTAATGACCCTGGCAAATCACACCTCTGAGTATCCACACCCTTGTTCACCTCCCCTTATATTGACCCTGGGCTTGGCCATATGACTTGATATGATCCATGGAACATCAGCACACATGATACAAGCAAAAGTTTAATAGGTGACCTCTTGTAATACTGCCCTGATATGTCTATGCCATGAAGACATCCAGAATGAAATACCATGTGGAAAGAGAGGACCAGCTGTCCTGGTTGTCCCAGCTGAGCCTCACCCCCAGCAGATCTGTTAACTGAACACCTCAGCATGAATAAGCCCAATCAGAAAAACTACCCAGTCAACCCACAGAATCATGAGAAATAATTGTTTTTGTTGTAAGCACCGGGTTTAGTATGGTTTATTAAGCAGCAATAGATAACTGAACACAACCTGATTTGACTGAGGAAGGGCTAAACTCCAGTGCCATAAGAATCAATCATGTTCAAATGATATCCCTACAACCTATTCTCTCTGCCTCTCAACTCAGCTCTACTCTCTTCCCCTCTGTGTGTTAACTTAATTCTCAAAGAGGTTCTCCTCTTGTGGTCAAAAGATGGTTGTAGCAGGATTTAGAGAAAACGGAACCCTCATGCACTGTTAGTGAGAATGTAAACTGGTACAGCCACCGTGGAAAACAGTGTGGAAGTTCCTCAAAAAATTAAAAATAGAAATACCATGTGGTCCTGTAATTCCACTGCTAGGTATTTACCCAAAGAAAACAAAAACACTAATTCAAATATAGAAAAAAAAAAACAAAAACAATAATTCAAATATCCATTTATTGTAGCATTATTTAAAATAGCCAAGATATGGAAGCAACCCAAGTGTCCATCAATAGATGAATGGATAAAGAAGATGTGGTATATATAGCTTGGAATATTAGCCATAATATTCCAATCCTACTTCACTTCCTTGGTCTGCCTTTTTTACTCCGCAGACTGACACAATGGAATATTAGCCATAAAAAAGAATGAGATCTTACCATTTGTAACAACATGGATGGACCTAGAGGGCATTATGCTAAGTGAAATAAGTCAGACAGAGAAAGACAAATACCACACAATTTCACTTATATGTGGCATCTAAAAAAACAAAATGAATGAACAAACAAAATGCAGAAACAGATCCATAAATACAGAGAATAAACTGATGGTTGCCAGAGGGGAGGGGGTTGGGAGAGAGGCAAAATGGGTGGAGTGGGAAGTACAGGCTTTCAGTTTGGGATGAATAAGTCATAGGGATGAATGGTACAGCACAGGGAATACAGTCAATGGTACTATAATGGTGTTGTATGGTGACAGAGGGTAGTTACACTTGTCATGAGCATAGCATAACATATAGACTTGTTGAATCACTATGCTATCCCCCTGAAACTAGTGGAACATTGTGTGTCAACTATACTTCAATTTAAAAAGAGAGATGGTTGTAGCACTTCCAGATTTTACATCCTCAATATGCAATATGGACTTTTTCTCAACAGTTGGACAAAAAAGTTAAATCTGACTCTCACTGGCCCAAACTGGGTTGTTTCTACCTGCAAACCAATCACTGTAGCCAGGTGGGTAGGACTGGAGTGGTTAAGCCAATCAGGCCCTACCCTAGAGCTGAGAGTGAGTAGTTGCATCCAAATAATATGAGCTGAGAGTAAATGAAGGATGGATCCACAAAAAAACTACGAGAACTTGGAAAAGGATCCTGTGGATGCCAGGTAGCCAAAACTGATGAATTTGTAGTACGAATCCTAAATGCATATCTCCACCCTTCACCTTTCTCCCAAATTCTAGGCTTTTTTATTCAATTGCATACTTGGTATTTTGTATGGAATGTCTACAAACATCTCAAACTTTAAATGTCCCAAACTGAACCACCTATGTAAAACAGGCCTGGAGGTGGAGTGCTGCCCTTATTCTTTGTTGTAGCTCCCAAATCTTACCCCCACTCTCCTCCTGCCAAAGCCCCATAATCTTTGAAGTAAGCCAATAGATTTTAACACTAGCTTCTTGTCCTTGTTACTGTCATCTGTCAAACCTTACATTCTCAGTTTCTCATCCTCCTTCCCTCCCATGATCATCTTTCAAACCCCTGCATTATACCCCCTCATTCACTGATGACTCTAGCACCTGTTTGTCTTTATTCTCACCACCACTCTTATCATAGTGTTAACATCCACAGTGATGATTCACCTAATACCTTACATTCTCAGTTTCTCATCCTCCTTCCCTCCAATGATCATTTCATTCTTCCAGCTCAACCACCCCATCCTGCAGTAACGCTGTTGACTCCATCTTTACCAACAATTATACTACCTCTAAAATCTCAAATTCCAGAACCCCATTCTCTAATGCTCCCATTTCCTATCATTTCTAGTCTTCCCACTGCAGCTCTTCCTTGGACTTAATGAAATGTCCAGTCCACAGACACCATCTCTTCCTCACTACAAATCATCCCCTTACCCAGTTTATATTTCCTTGTTTTTTATTCAAATCATTTCCTTACAAACACTCTTTAACTCTTTAGTCCTTTCTTCATTATCTTGCCTGGCAAAACTTTAAGCCTAATTAATCCCACCTACTCCATACCTGCACCCAAGTGTCTGAATATTTCTAGAAAAGGAAAGCTTAAAACTTTATTCATAAAAATTTATGGCCATAAATGTGATGGGCACACAACTCTGGCAACCAATCCTACTTCACTTCCTTGGTCTGCCTTTTTTTACTCTGCAGACTGACAATTTCACATATCCTTTTCCTAAACCTCTTGTACCTCATTATTTCCATTCTCACTTGATGACCTCGCCTCATGATTATTTGAGAAAATACAAACAATAAGTCAGGATCTGCATTATCTGTACCTATACTTCCTGCCGTGGAGCAAGAGACATCTACTGCTTACTACCAGAAGCCACAGCCCCAGGATGTCAACCACTGCATGATTTGCAGGTATCAGGGTCATCAAGAAATATGACTCACACAGGCACTGGATGTAACACTTTACTCACACAAGAAGCAGAGCAAAATCAGCCTCAATAGTGAGCATCAGTCCCCGATGGCCAGCGCATTTCACCCCACAGTTGATGCACAGATGATCTACACACACTCCTCCTGTGTTGCAGGTGAAGAATCCCCACCTCTCCCTGCCAGAACAGATATAGCAGTGGGGTTGGCCAGGTGCCATATGATGCACACACTTTAGGCAGAACAAAGTAAATATCAAATCAGGAACAGGGAAAGATACTCCCAAACAAATCTATACGCCCAGTACAGGGTATGAGGGCTCATCTCCATGTACAGAAATGTTCCAGGTCCAAGGCACACTGTTATGCTGCCACACAAGGGTCAACAGACTGTGCATGACTGCCTTTCTCAATGGTCCACCCCCCGCAACCATTGTTCAGCTGCTTAAATAGCAGATAAAGTGCATAAAATGTGATAGGACCACTGTCTGCCCCAAATTTGGAGGTACAGCTGGATCTAATGGGGCCCTTGAACAATCTATATGGATGCAGTTTGCCTGCAGAGCCTACCTGTCATTTTGAGGCAGTACTTCATCAAGATCTCTAGGAGAACAAGACCCAGGATGATGATCAGGCCTACCCTTGAGGATGGTCCCTAATTAGGAACCCCAAGTGCCTGGATTAAACCAACTAAGGAGTTTTTTAAAAAATGAGTCGGGGGATGGGGACTGCAGGTATATAGTCAGTAATCATCCCACCTGAGCATGGATGTTCTTTAGTTTTTACCTTACCTGAATTATTGATATATACACAAGAGTTGTTGGCAATAATACAAATGCCTCAGTTCTGCCAACAGATAATCAAGGCTATTCAGTTATCCATCACTACCTTAGCTAGTGAGTTTTGTGAGTCTTGTTGGTTTTGGATAGCTTGAAGGTCTGAGTCATTCTGTACCAGTCAGGCCATCACAATGGGAATATGGGATTACGGCCTTAACCTTTAATTTAGAGGACTTCTCTCTACCACATAGTATGGGTGTAAGTCTTCTGTAGGAATCTCATTCACTTCGGTTTTATCTATCCAGTTTTGCCAACAAAAGCCATATTGCTCCATGGATCAACTCTGTGCTGTCCTTTTTTTCCCCCTTTATAATCTCTTGAATTCCCCTTTTGGCCCTCTGGGCATGGATTCCCCTTGTTTTCTATCTGTTCAGCCCAAGTTGTCAGAAACCATTGAAATCATTTTATTGTTTTTTATCCCAAGCAAGACTTTTGAGTGGAGCTTTTCCATTGTTTCCCCCACGGTCATTTCAGAGACAACAGTAGTGATAGCAGGGTCTTCCACTGGGAAGGGCCTTATTGCATGAAGGCCTCCAATGCATCATCCATGTCCCCAGAGGCACGGTCATATAATCAGGTGTCTATGGCTTTTACCTGAAATGCAGGCTTTATGAATGATTTTCCAGAGTGTCTTAGTCTTAGGGAAGTCCTATAGTTGAGAATACTGTTCTCATACTCCTTGCAATCTACATCAAGAGTGACATGGACTTATCTCTCTGTCCTGTTTGTTGCCTTATTCAATGCAAGCAAAAAATGCATTGCAGCAAGGGGTCAGTGGTTAGCTTCAACTGCACCACTCAGCCTGAGACATTTGGGTCTGCAAGGCCTTCTCATCAAACAGGGGCACCAACCAAGCTGCACAAGACTCTCCTGGCCTCTGCCCATATCTTTCAGTTTTTGTATTTCACTCTCTGAAAAGGGCCTCATTTCAACAGTTTCATTTTCAGCAACATCATTGGCGGTTTGCATTTAGTGAAAACAAAGTCTTACTTGGGGCTTTTAAGCAATTTGGATCAAGCAAAGCTTTCTACATGGGGGCCTTTGATTCCCCTTGGGTGTCATCTGCAGCTTCTGCATGTGGGAGCTAGAGGACAGTGATGGAGCGTGAAGGTGGCCAGAAGCCAGGTTAATTTTCCAGGTTTTTTTAGGGCCCACCTCTTGCATTTCTGCCCTTATCCATCATACCAGTTTATCCTTGTTGATAGGGAAATTGCCTACATCTCATTTATTCCCATTCGGCCAGAGAGAGCCCAGTACTCAGTCAACCTCCCTCAGGAGCTGACACCACCGTGGGATGGCTGGACTGATGAACGCCATGCGTCTGCATCATGTACTAACATTGTTGGTGACCTTGCTCACTGCCCTAAACTGTTGAGCAACTAACACCTGTTGCCAACCACCAGGAAAAGCAATAGCAAGATGTCAGCCTACTGCAGAGTTTGCAGGTGTTGGCACTGCCAAGAAAGACATGACTCACACAGACACTGGATGGAACAACCCTTTATTCACAAAGAAGAGATCAAGCAAGATCAGCTTCAACAGTGACTGCCAGTCCGTCATGGCCAGTGCATCTTGCCCCGAAGATGACTCAATGAGGTGATCCGTACTCATCTTTTTATGTGGCAGGTGAAGAATGCCCTTCCCTTCTCACCAGGAACAGATATAGCAATGGGGTTGGCCAGGTGCCAAATGATGTACATGCTTTAAGCAGAAAAAAGAGGTATGTATCAAATCCTGAATAGGGAAAGATAGTCCCAGACAAGTCCAAATGCCCAGGGCAGGCTGGTAGGACTCCTTATCTCCATGAAAGAAAATGTTCCAGGCCCTAGGCACACTTATGCAGTTATGCAAGGGTCAATGGGCTGTGCATGACTGCCTTTCCCAACACCGTTTTAACAAATAAAACAGATGAATTGTTCTTGCTCCAATCAAAGACCTCCATCTGCATTCTGGAAAAGATCTCCTCTTCTCAAGGATTTTCCTCCTACTTTTTTTTCTTTTTGCCTTAAAAAAAAGCAGTCCCTTGACCTATGACCCTCTCCAGCTACTGACCCATTTCTGCCTTCTCATCTCATTTTCTCCTCAGTCCTCTTCAACTGGGCTTCCATCATCACTATTTCACTGAGACTGTGTTCTTCGTGTTGCCAAACCCAATGGTCGTTTCTGTTATCATACCTGACCTTTCAGGAGCATTCCAAATCACGTATCTCTCTCCTTCTTCATTTCCAAGATATCACACTCTCCAGTTTTACCTCTAAGGGGTCTCCTTTGCTGGCACTTCCTTCTCTACTAGAACTCTAAACTAAGCAGTGCACCGAGGTTCTGCTCTGTCCCGGGCTTTCTCCTCTTTATTTATACTCTTTCCCTGATGATCTCAGTGTCATGCTTTAAATATCTTACTCATGCCAATGACACTCAAGCCCTGACCTCTCCTGAATTTTAGACTTATGTATCACACTGTCCTTGACATTTCCACATATATAAGGCTCTTCCCCTAATTTAAGCTCTTTATTTCATGAACTTAACACTTTACTATTTCATAGAGTATTCACAAGATTTTCTTCAATTCACATTTTTCTGTTCTGCCATCAAACCTAGACTTTACTGACTAGTTCAGTTTAGAAACTGGAAAAAAGAACATTATACTAAGATTCTTTCATTCTAATTTTTGAAGTTTGATTTTTTTTTTTTTTTCCTGCTTTGGAATACTTATGCTTACACTACTTAACATGGCATACATACTTCTACCATGATTTTAGCAAAAGTTGTAATAGTGAACTCTATTCTCATGCATTATCTATCCAGATCTTTGTGTGTACTGAAATGTTTCCAAAAGTTGTCTACTGTAAGGTATCTGCACACACTATAGTACTGGTTCTAGACTACTGCAGTTGGCACTTTTCTCTTTTCTCCCCACACTTGTCCATGCACAAAACTTCAATCATCCTCCCTATATTCGTTTGTCCTTCTCTAGCTCTGACTTTTCTCTTGGGCTTCATTTCTACATTTCTGATGATCCATTGGATATGTAACGCAATGTTCCACCCCATATTTAACACAAGAGAAAATGAATCTTTTCCCTTCTCCCAAATCAGTAACTGACTTCCCTCTTCCTCTCAATGGAGTTGCTGTTCTCTTGGCTGCCCAGGCTCCATGCTGCTCCCACGTCTCATCACATCCTGCGACTTCTTCCTTCAACACAGCAATATCATGCCTTCATGACATTATGAATTTGGGAAAAGAAAGACTTGGGAATATTAGCTAACTGAAATCTCTATGCCTCACTTTTTCCATCTCTACTGCAAGGTTAAAAATACATACCAGGATTATCTGAAGATTACATGAGCTAAAGTGCAGAAGAACCTAACAGCACCTAAGTTCTGTGTGTTGTTTTCTTCCCTGCCGTCCATTTCCATGGCCAAAATTATAATGGTGTCCCTCACAATATTTCATCTAAATGACTGCACCAATTTCTAACCTCTGCTTTTAATCTTTCCTCTAAAACACTATTTGGTTCACATTATGATCTTATCCAAGTCTTTAATGACTACTTTTTAAAGCAGAGGTATCTAAAGTTAGATAGACACTTCTTACTAAACTATAAACTCAGGAAGGACAAGGACTTCTGTGTATTCTTATTAGCTTTCCCTGAAGCACATGGCATGCACCAGGGGCTCAGTGAATATTTTTTCCAAAAAATTATTAAAACGTTGATTGTATCTAAAAGTGTGTTAAGAATATGGAAACTTATTTTTAGCATACTGAAGCATACATATTTAATTTCAGTTCTGACCTTTATATGGTCTTTCTTAAATCACTTCAAATATTTGGTAGCAATTTGCTTGACTGTTTTAGGTGTAAGGAGCAATGACTGATGGCTTCATCTCCCAGTATGCTTCTATGTTCCTTGACGAGATAAACTCCTTGAATGAGGTGTGTACCCGCTTCACAGTCATTGCCATGTTCACTGGAGGGCAGTGTTGTCAACAGGCAAGTTCTGGATTCATTTCATTCTGCATTTGTTAATTATTAGTTTGAGTCAAAAGTTGATACAGAAGGTTTTTTGATTTGGGTGTTGTTTTTTTTTTTTTTTTTAAAGATTTTATTTATTTATTTATTTGAGACAGAGAGAATGAGAGAGAGAGAGAGCACATGAGAGGGGGGAGGGTCAGAGGGAGAAGCAGCCTCCCTGCTGAGCAGGGAGCCCGATGCGGGACTCGATCCAGGGACTCCAGGATCATGACCTGAGCCGAAGGCAGTCGCTTAACCAACTGAGCCACCCAGGCGCCCTGGGGTTTTTTTTTTAAAGACTGGAATATGTTTCAGGTATGCAGTACCACACTTACCCTAAAACAGTGGTTCTCAAACTTCTATAGGTATATGAATGTCTGTAGACCTGTGCTGTCCAATACAGTAGCCACTTGCCATATGGTAATGAGGCACTTGAAATAGGGACAGTCAAACCAAAATGTGCTGTGACTGTAAAATACACGCTGGATTGCAAGGAATGCAAAAAAGGAATGTAAAATATCTCAATAACTTGTACTAATCATATGTTGAAATGAAAATATTTTGGTTATATTGGGTTAAAAAATGTATTAGAATTGCTGATTCTTTTTATTTTTTTAAAATGTGGCTACTACACTATTCAAAACTACATATGCAACTCGTATTTGTGGTTCATGTTATGTTCTTGTTGAACAACATTGGTTCATATGCTTGTTTGAAATGTTTCCTGGGTCCCATTTTTGGAGATTCTGCTTTGGTAGTTGCAGGTTAGGGCACAGAAATCTGATATTCATTAGATCTCCAACTAATTCAATTGATAAGTCAGGATAGGTAATCATTGTTTTATACTGCTTTTGACCAGGTGATTTGGGTCATCTCCAACACAGCAGTAATTCAAAGATAACAGAGTAATATTTTTCAATTTCGATTGTGTAATAATTGCCACCCCATAAAGTCATATGTACGTTTTTCAATTAGCAAAACACACTTCAAAATATAAACACAACACAACCATTTTGTGGGAATGGAAGGATGGTGGGAAAAATTAAGCAATATCTATCACAGACTTAATTGACTCACTTCTAGAAATTGATCTTGCAGATCTTCTCACAAATACACTATATCTGAAATTCACTTCAGCACAATTTGAAAGTGAAAAATTGCAAACTGAGGAAATAAATTATGATACGTCCAACTGAATACTATGCAGCGTATAAACAAGAATAAGTTCATCTATATGTACTGATACGGAAAATAATCTAGATTAATGAGGGGGCAAGTTGCAGAAAAGTATACAGATCTTATCTGCACATATGAAATATGAAAAAATATGTATATGTTTGTATATGCATAGAAAGTAAAAAACTATGAATAGTGGTTACTGTTAACAGTGGGGAGATTCCCAGTGATATGGAAAGGAACTTTTTGCTTTTTGTACTGTTTTAATTTTTTCACTATGAGCAACATGCAAATTTACATTTACATTAAAAAATACTGTTGAAAAATCTACATAATGCCTAGCCAAGTAAGTACTTCATCACTTAGGTTCCTGTTACAGATATTTGCTTTTCACTATTATCTTTTAATCTGCAGTCTGGTCTTTAATTTTCTAAATTTTCTAAATGAATTTTTAAATTAATTTTCTAAATTAATTTAGAAAATTATATTCTTTCATTAATATTCCACCACTTATATTCTTTCATTCATTCAACCAATCGTTACCAACAACCTACTATATGCCACACAGAACACTGCTCTAAGGCAGAACAATAAACAGTGGACACAAACCGTATATTCCTTACGCATTGGCAGGACAATAAACAAACCCACACATAAATAATAATTAGTAATGAATGCCATGAAGACCTGAATTTTCAAATGCTAGAATGTTCAAATGTCATGTGTGCTTGTGTGTGCATATACACGTATTCGCTCACACAGTCATTGCTACTTAATTTTTTTGAGTTATTTGTATATAGTATTCGGGGATATTTCTGAAATTTAACTTTCTCCTGCATTCATTTTAACTATCTTAGCGCAAAGTAAAAACAGCAAAACTTTTCAGTTGTGCGAATTTAGGCAATTAGCTGCTTTAGGGCCTTAATTTTCTCCTCTGCCAAATGGGGTATTTACCTCTCAGGCTGGCTGTCTCGGGAAGAATTCTAGGTGCTGATCATATAACTCAACAGCAGTGCCGGGCACAAGGAAGCGCGGGGGTGGGATGGGCCCCAGAAGGGCAGGGACGCCCGCACTGGGGCGCAGCTGGGCCGCGTGTAGCGCGGCGGGCGGGCTCTCTGGGGAGGCGCGGTATTCTCGCCGTGGACCGCAGGAGAAATGCGGCGCTTTCACGTACTTTTTTCACCCGAGCACTTCTGTACGCCAATTTCTCTCTCCGGGCGTGCGGGGGCGAGTGCCTGCCAGCTCGTGCGGCGCCCGCTGGACGTCAACTCCCGCCCGGCGCCGGCCAACTAACCAGCCCGACTTCTCGAGAGGGCAATACGCTGAGGCCGCCCTGCGCTGCAAAATTCAAGTCCACTCCCGGCCCCGAGCCGGCCAATCTGTTCTGGGCAGACTTGGCCCGGAGCAGGCGGTAGTCTCGCCTCCAAACTGCAGCAGTTAGTTTGAATTCTGGCGCCACTCCCGCGCCACGTAGAGCCAGACTCGGGAAGCGACGGATCGCCGCGCGCACCGGGCGCGCACCGGGAACTGAGCGAGCGTGCGGTGGGCGGGCGACGCGCGCACCACGCCCCGGAACCAGCCCCCGAAAGAAAAGAACCGCCGCGCGCGCTCCCGCTCTCTCCCTTCAGGAAACGGCCACGCCCCGTCCTCTCCCACGTCCAATAAACGCGAGGGGGCGGGGCAACCTCGGTCTGGCTCAGGAGAGGCTATAAAGGGAACTGCTGGAGGCGCAGTTCGGTCTTTTACGTCTGGACTTGGGAGGCCCTGAGGTCGTGGTACGTGAGTGGGCGTCGTGGGCGAGTACCCGGGCGGGCGCCGTTGGAGCTGGGGCTGAGGTTTGCTGCCGCACTGTGAGATTTTAGACATTTGAGCTTAGGGTGCTGTGGGTTGGAAAGTTGCACGTGGGAAACACGCAGCCAGACCGCCACGTGTCCTGCGTGGTGGTGGTGGCGGCAGCGGCAGGCTTCGAGCTTAGGCGGGCGGAGGCTGGTGCTGATGGCCACGAGCGCTGCGCGCGGCCTAGTTGATAAGCGCCGACACCCGGCTGGCGGAACCTGGGCGGCGGCGGAAGAACAACAACCATATTCCCAGGATTTGGGGCGGAGAGTTAGTTTTACGAAGAGAGTAAGAGGCCTTTACTAATTAGACCATTGTTTTTTTTCTCGTCGCAGATCAACAGATTATTTGAAAATGGTAGTCTCCGACCTTGTCTGAGATTGAGTGGTACTGTGCCCAGGTGGCGCTGTGTGCAAACCAGATGAGTGAAAGGCAGGATTCTAGTACTGAAAACCTTCGCCTGCCGTTCTGTGAAAATGCTTAGTTTTCCAAAATGTTGGTCCCATGTGGGAGCAGTGGCTCTCAGTGGTGTAACGGAGCTGTTACCTGGAGATGTTGAGGTAAGTACAGTTGAGAGCTTAGAGAAATAAACCTGTTGATACACAGGAAAAGATGATGTATCATTGAAATTTGCTTCTTAATAGATGCAAAGGAGAATTCCAAAACACGTGAGAGAATACTTGCTTGGAACCTGACAATCTTACCCAGGTATGTGTTGGGCTAGTATTTTGATTCAGTATGTTTAGTCCATAATGTAGATTAAGTGAAAAAATTTTTTTGTCCTTGAACAGCGTCCTGGAGGTTGAAGAAGAATAACGGAGCTATAAATGTCACTGACGAGCAACCTTGCAAAGTAAGTTTTGTGGTTTACAAAATCTACTACAGTGTTTCTAGTACAGTACTTCTCTTCTGACATTTCATATGGATTATGGTCTAATCAATGATGAAACCTATCCCGAAGCTGACTACCTGAAGAAAAGCATGTACGGATTCGGCTTCTGAGATAAGACCGATGAGCAGAAACAAAATAATTTTTGTCTGGATTTTATAAATGAGAAGATTCTGTTAGGTTATAAATCTTGTAGGGGGAAAACTGCTACCTCACAATGATGTATTACAGGTTTTGTGTGTGTGTGTGTTTTTTTCTTTGCCAACAGTGAGGGATCGCTGTCTGCCCATGGAAAGAGTTTGCAGTAACCTTCCTAAGGTATAACCCATTTCTGTGAGTGGAGATTTTTTATTCAACAGTTGGTCAGTATTTTGTCCTTGGTCTTAATCTATGATGATCTTATCCCGAACCTGAATATCTGTTGAGAAAACTTAACGGATCTGGCTTCTGAGATAGACCATTATAAGGACAAAGATATTTTTTAAAAATTCTTTTGCTCTTCTGATGTTAATAGTCTTGTAATTCTCAAATGTTTTTTTCCTTTTCTAGGGCTAATGCTACGAGATTTACTTGTATGAAAGACAAGGAAAAGCTCTTCACTTTACTGACATGAGAAGAAAACCTACAAATCAAGACAATATATTGGTTTTTTATTTTTGTAAACAGATTATGAAGCAGCATCAAATCTAATGTATCCATAAGAATTAAGCCATTTCCTTTAACTTTTTGTCACACTGCCCTAGTTACAACCTGTTAAATAGATTACTTGGTAGAACTAGCTCTATTTTACAGGAATGCATAGAAAACTATGTGTTTTTTATGGAGAAGTCTTTGTTTTCAGTTAACCAGACTTGTAATCAGATTATTCTGAATGCTTCACCTTTGGTCACCTGTTTGAATTTAAAATGCATGATTGTAATTAAAGCTGAGTGAAAATTTACAGAGTAATGTGGGGAAATTCTTAGGTTTTTTTTTTTTTTTTTGGACCAATGACTCGGTTTGGGAGTATCAGAATAAGTACAGATCATGTTGGCTTTTTGTAGGGTACTAAATATTACTGGGTTAATGGTCAGCAAAATGGAGAGACTGTTATTAGGGAGAAAAACAACAGGTATCAAAATGATCAGTGATTACTGAATCATGGAATAATTGGTTCTAATGCAATTGTAACTTGAAAGGATGCTCAAGATAGAAAATGTAGAATACTGAAAATGAAGAGAGCACAGCATAACAATTACAGGTCATGGGGGAAGATCAGGGAGTTTAAAGTAGTCAAACACTGCACAGAATGGATTTAGTGTAGACTGTAATAGTATCTGCTCTAACCAAGGTGGTTGGGCCCCATGCATGATCATTTTCCCTAAATAGCTGCATGAATAAGTTGTTCTAAGCCCATACTTACATGTCAGTCAAAATAATAGTATTTTTGTCAGCTTATAAGGAGCTGTCCTTTTCCCTAAAATGTTTTCCTGCCTTAGTGAAAATTCAGTTTCGGACCTATGCAGCTCAAAAGAGGCTCATGAGACTGACAAGCATATTGGGTGGACAGGCACAGAGTGAATTTGCTCAAGTATTAAAGTGGTGTAGAAATTGCACATTGGAAAAAGTTTATTGCAGCCAAACTAAAATATCAGGTATTAATGCCACCACAGAGATCAAGTAATCTAAGTTCCTGCACACTATTAAACTGTTGGTGCAAGGAATTGCAGTGACCATACATGGTCACTAAAATGTAGGGAAATGAACTGCAAGTTGTCTGCAGGAAATATAAACCAGTCTTTTGGTAGGAAGTAAACTGAGACACCAGGATGTGGTCCTTTTAATGAGAGACCTTAAGGCTTGATGAAATCCAGCAATGGGAAGAGCCACTTGGCATAATAGATTACCCATATGGTATCTTGATGTTACCAAGAGCAATCATGGGAAAGCTGTTTTGCCTTAGGACAACCACTTCAAGAAACACCTGAAGATCAGTGGTATAGTGTATATGAAGTGGAGTGGTTTGCAAAATATTAGCTACTGAAATAATTCCTCAATGCTATAAACTCCCAAGTTAAAATGGCTTTGGATTAGTGACCCTGTTCTTAGTTGCATTTATTATTCAAAAACGTGCCTAATTTATATAAACCAGTGTTTCTATAAGATCAGTTTCAATCACCAAGATCTTTACCTAGATACCTTAGTTATCTACATGGCACTTGTTTGTACAGTAAATGTTAGGTGGACAATGAATGATAAAAGTGATTGGGGTCTGCACAAAATTTTCAGGGATAAGTGTCTACCCTTTTGTCAAAGCTGGCAAACATCACTTGAAAACAAGTTGGGAAATTTTGCGTTGGAGCACTCTGACCTCTTTTCCTGCAGTTCTGTTCTTGCTCCCTTCTCACAATTGATCTGGTAATGTCACATTTCTTCAGATGATATAATCCAAATCAAGTTAATGTGTTTGTGTATTGCACTGTACTGGGCTCTACTAAGGAGGTCAGAGGTAAAACGCTTCTGTGTCCTCTCTTAATAGTGGTACAAAATGACAAAATCAAAGGCAAGCTATAATGAAGTACTGTGGGAGAGAAATAATACATGAGGAAATTGAATCAAAACCAACACAAATGTGAGGAATATAAATTTTTTTTTTTTTTAAGATTTTATTTATTTGACAGACACAGCGAGAGAGGGAACACAAGCAGAGGGAGTGGGAGGGAGAAGCAGGCTCCACACTGAGCAGGGAGCCAATGCGGGGCTGGATCCCGGGACCCTGGGATCATGACCTGAGCCGAAGGCAGACACTTAACAACCAAGCCACCCAGGCACCCCAAGGAATATAAATTTTTAAGCATATACACCTGAGCATGATGAATTGGGAATTTGGGTTATCAATTGGGTGGTCAGATATGGGACAAATAAGGTGGAAGATAAAGGCTGAAGTGTTTGGGGGCAACTGTAAAGCTATGGTCATTTGAATTACCTAAAACTTGACTTTTTTTTTCAGTGGGAAGGCATATAGCAGAAAGTGACATAATTTAGTCTGTTTGATTCTGCAGAGTCCACACTTGAGGGGGTCAGGACCAAAAAGGTACAATTTAGTGGAATTAAACTTGAAACATTAACATGTTATAATTAACATCAGCTCCCATTAAAATGGAAAACCTCTAGTAGATCTGGATGACATTTTTCATTCACACAATGGAGATCTTGGCTGTTAGACTCTACTAGCCTTAAGCTTTGTGAATGGTAACATTACAGGTAATACCTTTATATTACCAAAGTAGGTAACTACTAGTTACAACCAGGGACCTTAAGTTACCTGGATAAGGGACTTAATCCTTTGAGCATATGTGCAACTTACAGAGAACAGAGACTCAAAGCCTTAAAGACCTAAGGAATAAAGGAATTTGGCTATAATAGACTGGGATCTGCATGGTTAGGACTGATTTCAGAAGTTGAAAGAGCAAAATCTGTATGTGTCTGGCTTTAGGGGCTTTAGTCAATAGGAGTTCTTTTCTCTGTCTTCCATCATGCTTCCAATTCATCTTCAAATCTAGTAGACTCAAACTTACATTTGGTGCTTTCTAAAATTTGTTCTATTGCCAGAAATCTAATATCCACTGCAGTTGGCTGCCCAATCAAGTGCCCTCTGAATTGATTATGCACCTCATAAATCCTTACTGTTTGCTCAACCTGTATGAAATATTTTGCTTGTGCTCAGGTTTTTAACACCACTTGCCCAGTTAGAATTAGAATCTTTGCTTGAATTCCAGCTTGCTAAGATAGTCTGCTTATCTTTTGCTAGTCCTTCCTCCCTGGGGATGAGACCTTTCCCATCTTTCCTCCCAAAAGCTTGATTCAGGATCCAAGTGGTACTCACAGCATGGTATAGTATTCATAAATGCCTGACTGAATATTGCCACTGCCTCTGGCCTCTCTCCACTCACTGATTCTACATATTTGGATATGTATAGAGATCAAATCAAAGCACAAGGTTGCCATGCAGTTCTGGAAGCTTTATGGACCATCTTTGGGTGGAGGAGAAGGTGTCTTTCCAAAATGAGAACTAGACTCCTCGGTCTCATTCTCACAAGTCCTGGCCTCTTCCTTTACCACTAGCACACTACTAAAGTCCTGGCATGCCATGTGGCTGAGTTATAACAGGAAATAAGGATTTAATCTCTCAGAATCCCAAATTGAGTACAGTATAATCCAACCTATTTGGGAACTTCGTCCTAGTTACGCTTACTCAGTTGATTCCAGGTTTCTTCAAAAGAGTATTAATAATGGAAAAAGCATTTAAGAATACTCAATTTATCATTTGAAGAAAAGATTTACAAATACAGTGTATTATTTTACTGAGGTCAGTAAACTTTTGACCTACCCTTGACTCCTAACTATATAATTGATGCACGATAAATTGTACAGTTTGGTGAGTTTTTCCATTGATATACACCCATGAAATCATTACCACAATCAAAATAATGACTATCCATTTCTCCCAAAAGTGTCCTCTTGTAGAGGCTTAATTTTGAACACCTTACATTTGAGATGGCATCTAATACCCAAATGAAATTTTGAGTTAGGTAGAGAAGTATGGAGTTCAGGGAAGAGATCTGAGCTAGAGAAATAAAATTGGGAGTCATCAGCATGTGGATGGTATATTTAAAGCCATAAGATTAGATGAGATCACCAAAGAGTGAATATAAATAGAGAAAAGAAGTGGTCCAAGAGTTGAGTCCTGGAACATTCCAAGAGTAGGGGATTCCAGGTTTAGTTGAAATCCTGGAGATTATTTTGTGCCAAGGGACAAAAATTGGGAAGCGGAAATGTGTTGTCAAGTCCAACTGCCATATCAAGAACAGAAACTAGATGAAAAATAAAGGAGTTTTGGAATGAAAAGCAAGGATGAAACCTAGCAAATAATTGCTTTGGCTGTAGGGCTGGAGATAGCCTTGATTTAATGCAGAGACTTAGCACAGAAATTGAGGGAGTTCATATCTGAGCACAACTTTGTAAAGTATCAGGCAAAATAGTCTCCAGGAAAGAATGAGATAAGGAATTTAGGATGTATGATAGGGTGTTCATCAAGACACTGTCTACTTAGGTGGAGTCAGCTACAGGCAAGTTAGAGATTTGTCTTAAAGTGCTAAAGTGCCTGCTGAGGCTGAAAATTACCAATTTTAATAGTTAATCAGCATAATTCTTACTATTTTATGGGGCTTATCTGCCTGGGAGAAGAAAGTGGATCAGTGAATTAATCCAAAATTAGGAATAAACTGGCCAGGAGGAGCAAAATAATGACAAGCCAAGGGAATTGAGGATGTAGGTAAAACTGTTAAAATTACTAACCTTGAGATCCAGGCTGATTAGGGAAAAAACAAAAAACAAGTGAGGGTCCCAAGTAAGACAAAATCAGACGTACGATGGAAAAATGCTGATGAAAACTAGGTAAAATAAGGTCCTCTCCACTTATACTAAAAAATGACCCATAGCATGGTGTATTCTGATTGTTGAGTTAGCTCTCTCTGGCCCTGGAATGTGAAGTCTTTACAAGAAGAAACTGTACCCTTTAATCTCTTAAATTCTGCCTAAAACAATGTAATGGCTCCTAGAAAAAATTGTCTCAGTGGAATTCAATTTGTATATTTAGGGCAATGATGATGTGATTTAACTTCTCCAAAAGGGGTAAAAGAAAATAAGAAAAACTGGAAGGCATTAAGGACAAATATATGTGTCCCCCAAAATTCATATGTTGAAGCCCTAATTTGGGGGTGGCTGTATTTGGAGATAGAGCCTCAAAAGAAGTAAAGGAGTTTAAATAAGCTCATAAGGGAAAGGCTCTGATCCAGGAAAAAATAAAATAAAATAAAATAAATAAAAATAAAAAACAAACCACCAGAGAGCTCACTCTCTGCCTCTCCCCTACCTAGCACATCCACAAAGAAGAGGTTGCATGACCACACAATGCGATGGTGGCCACCCACAAGCCAAGACAAGAGGCCTCAGAATGTTGGACTTCCATCCTCCAGAACTGTGAGAAAATTCATTTCTATTGTTTAAGCCACCCAGTCTGTGATATTTTGTTATGGCAGCTCTAACAGACTAAGAAGCAAAGGATAAATGGCCACTGCTATAATTTTGAGAGTTTATATTTAGCTAAAGAATTATGAGTAATAACTATGAAAAAAGCCCATGCAATGTAATCCCTCTGGTTTTATATATTTTCCCTTTAGGTTTCTATTTATTAAATTGGAACTACATCTACAATGTGCTTTCTTATTGAATACTAACAAACACAGCTGCCAGTCACAAAGTTTCCTCTCCACTTGTTTCATCATCAAGTTCAGTTTTTTGAGAAATAGATAATTTTTCAATAAAAAAAGTATTACTAAAGAGGGATGCCTGGCTGGCTCAGTTGGTAGAGCTTGCAACTCTTGATCTTGGGGTTATGAGTTCAAGTTCTACATTGGGCATAGAGCTCCCTTAAAAAATAGAAACTAGGGCGCCTGGGTGGCTCAGATGGTTAAGCTTCTGCCTTCAGCTCAGGTCATGATCCCAGGGTCCTGGGATCGAGTCCCGCGTTGGTCTTCCTGCTCAGCGGGGAGCCTGCTTCTCCCTCTGCCCCTCTCTCTCTCTCTCTCTCTCATGAATAAATAAATAAAATCTTTTAAAAAATAATAATAATAAAGTAAAAATATAAAAAATAAAAAATATATATCAGAGAAACCAGAGATTGAAATGAAACTATCTCAGATAGAAAGTGAATGTTGTCTGAAGTTGTATGCTTCACAGGAAAACCTTTTTGACATAAGTGAGATTACTTCTTTCATAATCACCTCACGTAACAAAAAATGGTTTAGACTTACTAAGTAGTTCACAGTCTCAAATTTTTTTTCAAATATTGTTAAAATGTCTGTGCTACCTAGAGAAATCTATACATTCAATGCTATCCCTATCAAAATGCCATCAACTTTTTTCACAGAGCTGGAACAATAATCCTAAAATTTGTATGGAACCAGAAAAGAGCCCAAATAGCCAAAGGAATGTTGAAAAAGAAAACCAAAGCTGGTGAGATCACAAGTCTGGACTTCAAGCCCTATTACAAAGCTGTGATCATCAAAACAGTATGGTACTGGCACAAAAACAGACACACAGATCAATGGAACAGAATAGAGTATCCAGAAATGAACCCTCAATGCTATGGTCAATTAATCTTCAACAAAGCAGGAAAGAATATCCAATGAAAAAAAGACAGTCCCTTCAACAAATCGTGTCGGGAAAATTGGACAGCCACATGGAAGAACGAAACTGGACCATTTCCTTACACCATACACAAAAATAGACTCAAAATGGATGAAAGACCTAAATGTGAGACAGGCATCCATCAAAATCCTAGGGGAGAACACAGGCAGCAACCTCTGTGACCTTGGCCACAGCAACTTCTCTCTAGACACATCTCCAAAGCAAGGGAAATAAAGGCAAAATGAACTCTTGGGACTTCATCAAGATAAAAAGCTTTTTGCACAGCAAAGGAAACAGTTGACAAAACCAGGAGACGACGGACAGAATGGAAGACGATATTTGCAAATGACATATCAGATAAAGGGCTAGTGTCCAAAATCTATAAAGAACTTACCAAACTCAACACCCAAAGAACAAATAATCCAATCAAGAAAAAGGCAGAAGACATGAACAGACATTTCTCCAATGAAGACATACACATGAAAAAGTGCTCCACATCACTCGGCATCAGGGAAATACAAATGAAAACCACAATGAAATACCACCTCACACCAGTCAGAATGGCTAAAATTAACAAGTCAGGAAACAACAGATGTTGGCGGGGATGCGGATAAAGGGGAACCCTCCGACACTGTTGGTGGGAATACAAGCTGGTGCAGCCACTCTGGAAAACAATATGGAGGTTTCTCAGAAAGTTAAAAATAGAACTACTGTATGACCCAGCAATTGCACTACTGGGTATTTACTCCAAAGATACAAAGGTAGTGATCCAAAGGCGCACCTGCACCCCAGTGTTTATAGCAGCAATGTCCACAATAGCCAAATTATGGAAAGAGCCTAGATGTCCATCAACAGATAAATGGATAAAGAAGATATTGTGTATACACACACACACACACACACACACACACACACACACACACACACGTATATAATGGAATACTACTCAGCCATCAAAAAATGAAATCTTGCCATTTGCAATAACATGGACAGAACTAGAGGGTATTATGCTAAGCAAAATAAGTCAATCAAAGAAAGACAATTATATGATCTCAGTGATATGTGGAATTTAAGAAACAAAACAGGATCATTGGGGAAGAGGAAAAAATAAAACAAGACGAATTCAGAGAGGGAGACAAACCATAGGAGACTCTTTTTTTTTTTAATTTTATTTAATTTTATTATGTTATGTTAATCACCATACATTACATCATTAGTTTTTGATGTAGTGTTCCATGATTCATTGTTTGCGTATAACACCCAGTGCTCCATTCAGTACGTGCCCTCTTTAATACCCATCACCAGGCTAACCCATCCTCCCACCCCCTCCCCTCTAGAACCCTCAGTTTGTTTCTCAGAGTCCATAGTCTCTCATGGTTCGTCTCCCCCTCCAATTCCCCCCCTTTCATTTTTCCCTTCCTACTATCTTTTTTTTTTCTTTTTAAGATATAATGTATTATTTGTTTCAGAGGTACAGGTCTGTGATTCATCAGTCTTACACAATTCACAGTGCTCGCCATAGCACATACCCTCCCCAATGGAAGACTCGATTTAATCATAGAAAACAAACTGAGGGTTGCTGGAAGGGAGGTGGGTGGGGGATGGGGTAACTGGGGGTCGGGCATTAAGGAAGTCACGTGATGTAATGAGCACTGGGTATTATAAGACTGATGAATCACTGACCTCTACCTCTGAAACTAATATGTTAACTAATTGAATTTAAATTAAAAAATTAAAATTAAAAAATTAAAAAATACCCCCCAAAAAATAAAATAAAATTTCCTTTTTCTACATGAACATTAGGATTGTAGTAAGTTTTAAAACTTATTTTTTGTAACTGATAGGTCATACCTATCATAATTTTGTTCCCTATTTAATGAAAAACAATATAAAATAATGATACTTTCACTTCTTTTATTTTTCACAGTACTTTGACATATATCATCTCTTACAGAAACCCTGGAAGGTAGATAAAGTAGGCATAATTTGGTATTCATATATTTTATATGTGATAAACTAAAATTGAGATATTTAAAATATAGGCTGGTTAAGGTCTAGATCACTGGAAGGAATGATTTCATCATTTTCTGTATTTTGCACATAAAAATACTGTTTTTTAGTTTGGGTACTACATTTAAGAAAAACACTGACAGACTAGGAGGTATCCAAAGAAAGAAGACAAAGGCTCTGTAAACAATTCATTCTGGACAATATTTTAAGGACTTAGAAATATTTAACCTAAAGAAATGAAAGTCAAGGGAAAATATGATGGCGATTTCATATTTGAAAGTATATCAGGTGGGATAAAAGTATATTAATAATCCCATGTAGTAGGTACTATTATTATGCCCATTTTACAGATGAGGAAGTTGAAAGTGAACTAAGTTGAAACTTAGTGAAGGTCACATAGGTCACATAGGAAGTGGAGGAATTGGAATTTAATATCTGGCAGTCTAAGTCCAAAGATGGTGTTCCTACCCCCACTAAATACCTCCCCCAAAGGAGTAGTTAAATGTTTCTCTAAAAGGCACAAAGGAGGTTGATGAAATAAATAAATAAAAAGAGGCAAACCACAACTGAACCTAAAAATGAAGTTCCTAATATGAGAATGTACAGCCTCCAAATCGTAGTCTCCTGTCAGTGTGAGTTGGAGAAAGGAGGCTGGCTCTAATCAACTTCAAAGACCCTTTCAAGTCTAAGTTCAGATTCTTCACTTGCCCAAGTTAACCCAGCTAGTTAATGACCAAAATGACAATCGACATCCTCTATCCCTTTCTCAGTCCAGTGTTCAATCCACTAAGTATAGTGCCCCAGTTTTTTTCCAGTGGCAATGTAAATTTCCTCAAAATTCACTCATCTGTGGGAATGGGTAAAATCACATTAAATTTTACTAGCTCAATGCCCTTCTGTTGACACAGAACCTCTAGCCCCTACAAAATTCCTTCATAGAGATTCTGGAGTCCCCATTAGAGTATCTCACATGTATTCACAAATAGGCCTCCTGATGTCCTTCCTGATATTCTGCCTATTACTGTGGCCCCTCTGTTGGGTACCCCCACACATCCAGTGCCTCCCACAAAACTTCAAAGTCTCCTTTCTTGCTGACACTATCATAGTCCAGAGGGGTGTTATCTTCTGATATCCTTCCCTTTGGTGCTATGCCTCATAAAGTAGAAATCTGTGCAGTTCCTACTGTCAGCCTTTTGTCATAGACATTTTTCCATCAAGGGCACCTGGCTGGCTCAGTCTGTAGAGCATGCAACTCTTGATCTCCTTGGGGTCATGAATTTAAGCCCCACATTGGGAGTAGAGTCTACTTAATAAAGTAAAAAATAAAAACGTACATTGGTGTTTTTCCATAGCACTGAGACCTGGTCCCTATAGTCAGGCTTGGGTTTAGTACTTTCCTGTCCTTCTCCTCTGCCCCATCTCTGATCTCTTCCTAGCAGACTCCTACCCTGCAATTCATCCTAAGAACCTGGAAGGCTCAGTCTCATGAGTCCAGACAAATCTGAATCTCAGATTAGGCTTAACCCTGCTATGTCAATAGTAGCCTGAAATCCACGTGTTGTTGTTTTTTTTAAGGTTTTATTTATTTATTTATTTATCTATTTATTTATTTATTTATTTTAGGTAAACTCTATACTCAACCATGGGGCTCAAACTTACAGTCCTGAGATCAAGAGTCACACACTCTACCAACTGAGCCAGCCAGATGCCCCCAAGTAACTTTAATCAACTACTTTTATACAAAAATGTTGCTAATAGTTGATAATTTAATTACATTAGAAGGAACATGGACATTAAGCGTATTAAACTTCTCTGGGGCAATAGTAAGGTGTATTCTTTGGGGTACATCTCAATTCTCATCTTTTAGTTTTATCACTGATGGAGACTCTCAGCTTATATTGCATTTCTTTTTCAAAAATGAGTGCATAGGGGAGCCTGGATGGCTCCGTCAGTTAAGCATCTAACTTTTGACTTCGGCTCAGGTCGTGATCTCAGGGTTGTGAGATCAAGCCTTGTGTCAGGCTAGCATGGAGCCTGCTTAGGAATCTCTCTCTCCCTCTCTCTCTGCCCCTTCCCCCACCTCTCTCTCTTTCTCTCTCTCAAAAAAAAAAAAAAAAGTGAATACACAAACATTGCTCAAAGCCAGAAATGTCAGGCTAGTTTTGAAATTCATGGACTTGTCTCTACATTCTACATACCTGGATATAGCTCAGTTTCTTGATGGATGTTGTATGCTTTAAATTGTATCTCTTCCTTTGAGATTGAACCTGATAGGTTAGGTGTGTGATGATTCAGAAATATGCTAAAATTTATTCATTTGTTCATCGAGTAAATAGGTAGTGAATAGCTACCATGTGCAGCTACCGTCTGTCCTAAGCACTAAAGATATAGCAGTAAACCAAACAACCAAAATCCCTGCCCTTGTGTAGTTTATATTTTAGGAGGAGGGGAGGAATACTACATAATAAATACTAACATTATAAAGTATATGAGAAAATGAGAAATGATATGAAAAAAATAGAACACAGGACATTGGGAATGGGTTTGGGGACGTAAGTAGTATGATTTTAAATACAGTTGACAGGATAGAATTCCATGAGGTTAAGCAAAGACATGCAGGGGATGAGGGATTGAGCTATGCACATATCTGGGAAAAGGACATTCCCATGGCAGCAGCCCAAAGACCGAAACATGTGTGGTAAAGAAAGAGAAGAAATAGGCCATGCAAATCATGTAGAGCCTTATGGGTCATTGAAAGGATTTTACTCTGAGTAAAATGGGAACCACTGCAAAAGAAACACAGAAACTTGAAGTGTGATTCATACGCATCGAAACCTTTGAACCCTACCCCCTAGGGCCTGGATCGTGGTCTCTATCATTTACCACTAAAAGGAAACAGGATTTAATGAAGAAATGACTGATTATACATCTGAGGCAAGAAATGTACAAGATGAATCTGGTGCACCTTGCTGGAGCAGAGAGCAAGAAAGGTACCAAAGACTGCTAGGATTGTGTTAAAAGAACTCAGTAGCCAACCTGGAGCATCTCCTACCATACAAAGATGTAAATTTAGACTATTACCAAGGATAAGAACTACAATAGTTTGACATACATAAAATATGTTCAAATCTGTGAATTCATAATGATACCTAAACAAAACAAAACAAAACTGATTTTTTTTCTTTTTTTTTCAAGATTTTTTTTATTTATTTATTTGAGAGAGAGAATGAGAGAGAGAGAGAGCATGAGAGGGGGAGGGTCAGAGGGAGAAGCAGACTCCCCGCTGAGCAGGGAGCCCGATGCAGGACTCGATCCCGGGACTCCAGGATCATGACCTGAGCTGAAGGCAGCCGCTCAACCAACTGAGCCACCCAGGCGCCCAAAACAAAACTGATTTTGATGCTGTTAGAGGATGCTGGTGAACCAACTCATCACTTTCAGAACTGGCAGATAAAGGGACTTTCCAACACCACCTGTAGTAACGGATAATCAAATAGAAGGTAAGTTTCTCCTTATTGATGTATCCTAGCTAATAACTGAAAAAGATTAACATAATTAGAATGCCACCATTTTGCAAACATCTAACAAATTAATGTATCTAAGCAATGATCATTAATGGCTGCTAGCATTAAGAAAAAGAGAAGCAACCTTAGTATAAGTAATTGATTGGATGTTCTGGGGGCATGTCAACAATATACAGATACTTTAAGATCCACTTTCCACAGGAAATATGTTTAAATAATTTTTTCCATAAAATGTGATATATTTATCCTAAGATATTGGCACTTTCCATTCATTGCAACAATGTCACACGTCTGCAAGATCTCTGATCAGTCTCCCCAGAAAGAGTTCCTTAAATGAATCTAATAAAACTCTAGAAAACTAATTATTAACATGAATAGAATAGCATGAGATTTATTACTTCAGCTTTAGCTGCATCTTGGAGAGGTGTGTTTGTTACAGACACTTCAAACTCTTCTATCAACTAGTGATATCAGTCCTGCCCATATTATTGTTGTCTACCTTAATAAAGAGCCATATCTCACACATATCTCAGAAAGTAAAATATGCTCAATACCATACTAATGTTTATTCTAGATTTATGGTTCATAGATGATTCATATTATAGTACCCCAAATTTCTTTGAACATTCTTCTTGATATAGAATAAATACAACCTCTAAAGTTAGATCCAGTGAAATCCAAATATAAGAAACTGTCTCCTATGCAATTTTGTTTGCCATTTACTAGGAATTTAAATTATTTATCAATTTTTAACTCTCATAAAGAACAATCTGCAGAACACAAACTTCCAGAGTAAGTAAAATATACGTTTTCAACTTTAGGCATGGGTTCTGGCATGTTTAAATGTATTTAATATCCTAAAGGCTATATTTTCTTTTTTCTTTTTTGACTATTAAAAACTTATAAAAAGGGCGCCTGGGTGGCTCAGTCGTTGGGTGTCTGCCTTCAGCTCAGGTCATGATCCTGGAGTCCCAGGATCAAGCCCCACATCGGGTCCCCTGCTCAGCTGGGAGCCTGCTTCTCACTCTCTCTCTGCCTGCCGCTCCCCCTGCTTGTGCTCTCTCCCTCTCTCTGTCAAATAAATAAATAAATAAATATTGAGTAAAAAAAAATTCAGGATAACAAACCATAGACAATATAATTCAAATTTTATTAATATTTATATCTGGAAGCACCTGGGTGGCTCAGTCGGTTGGGCATCTGCCTTTAGCTCCAGTCATGATCCCAGAGTCCTGGGATCGAGCCCCTCATCGGGCTCCCTGCTCGGCGGGAAGCCTGCTTCTCCCTCTCCCACTCCCCCTGCTTGTGTTCCCTCTCTCGCTGTGCCTCTCTCTGTCAAATAAATGAATAAAATCTTGTAAAAAAACTTATAAAAAATATTATAAAAATATATCTTATAAAAATGTAAAAAGAAAGAAGATATTAAAAGTAAAATTAAAATAACTCATAATTCCACAAGTTAAAGATAACCACTGTAGGGGCGCCTGAGTGGCTCAGTGGTTGAGCGGCTGCCTTCAGTTCAGGTCATGATACCAGGGTCCTGGGATCAAGCCCCGCATCGGGCTCCCTGCTCCGTGGGAGGCCTGCTTCTCCCTCTTCCACTCTCCCTGCTTGTGTTCCCTCTCTTGCTGTGTCTCTCTCTGTCAAATGAATAAATAAAATCCTTAAAAAAAAAAAAAAAACACTGTAAAAAATGTTTTATTTCTATATGCAGATATAAATTTTATTTTATTTTAAAGATTGTATTTATTTGAATTAAAATGCTTCTGGTAATCTATCTTCTCACATCCATTTGCCATTCTAGTCCATACTGCAACCCAACTGGTACCCTCTCTCCCAATCTTTTCCACTGCCCAGTCTACAGGGGTAAGAAACTACCTGACATCCTTAACCATGTACGTTCCTTCCAGCTCCTTGCCTTAAGTAGAATCTACTCCATCCTTGAGCACACCACTTCCCTTTGCATCGTCTTTTTTTTTTTTTTAAGGATTCTCCACACCCAATATGGGGCTTGAACTCAGGACCCCAAGATCAAAGGCCAAATGCTCTACCACCTGAGCCAGCTAGGTGCCTCTCTTTGCAGGCTTCTTAAGCTATTTCCCTCAGGTGAGAAAGTTAAGGTCAATATCTTCCTTGCATCCTACTGCCACTTCTTGACAATTATTCCTTCATCTTTATGTACACCCCTGATTTAAAAAAAAAGATTTTATTTATTTTGGGGGGCCTTGGGACAGAGGGAGAGGGAGAAAGAGCCCCAAGCAGCCTCTGCACTGAGCATGGAGTCCAAGGCGGGGCTGTATATCCCAGGACCCTGAAATCACGACCTGAGCCCAAACCAAATGGGATGCTCAACCAACTGTACCACCCAGGTGCCCCCCTCCCCTGATTTTTTTATGTTCATTCCACCTGACTTGCCACCCTTTGTCCTGCATTAAGGCAATTATTTTCCAACTGTCTAGTTACTGCCTTTTACTAATTTTGAAGAGTTCAGTACCAGGTGTGCTGTGCTATTCTGTACCATCTGTTTCCAGTGTCCACACATCAATATCCAAACAATTTGGCTTCTCAGTTCTTTGACTTCTTCTATTTTCTCCCCTCCACACCCAGCATTCATACCTGCGATCCACTGGCCTTCAAGGAGCCATGATGGAATTCAAGGGATCTATAAACTTGGGCAGAGAAAAATCTGTATCTTTATTTTCACTAAGGATTAACTGAAATGTAGCATTTCCTTCAATAATAAAGGTAGGCAATATACCACTGAATTACTAGCAGTATCTATGGCTTTATCACCATAGAAAACACAGCTATTTTTATATACATTGCATTACAGTTACTTTCACATACAAATACTTAAGAATTTCACGTATGCTTATTTCTACCTAGAAATTATGGTTCTTTTTAAGCCTGACACTAGATCTTGTTGTTTAATGCAAAGAAACACATTATCTTAGTCTGTTCAGGCTGCTATAACAAAATACCACATACTAGGTAGCTTATTAACAACAGAAATTTATTTCTCACAGTTATAGAGGCCAGAAGTCCAAGATCAGGGTGCCAGCATGGTTGGGTGAGAGCTCTCTTCCAGGTCACAGCTTCTCATTGTATCCTCACATAGTGGGTGGGAGTGAGAGAGCTCTTTGAGGTCTCTTTTAGAAGAGCACTCATCCCATTCATGGGGGCTCCACCCTCATGACCTAATCATTTCCCAAAATCTGAACCTCCTAACACTATCATGTTGGTGTTAGGATTATGACATGTGGGTCCTGGGGGAACACAAACATTCAGTTCATGGCACATAGACATTGCTGTAGCATTTGTTTAGTTTGTTCAAAGATTTTTATAACTATATTTTAAAGGTTTTTTAAGTAAAAATTTCATTTATTTATTTGAAAGAGAGCGAGAGAGCATGTACATGAGCCCCGGGGTGGGGAGGGCAGAGGGAGAGAGAGAAACAAACTCCCTGCTGACCGGGGAGCCCATGGGGCTCGATCTCAGGACCCCGAGGTCATGACCTGAGCTGAAGTCAGACATGTAATTGACTGACCCACCCAGGTGCCCCTATAACTATATTTTAATGTAAAGGTTTTTTGGTTTTTTTTTGAAGATTTTATTTATTTATTTGACAGAGAGAGACACAGCAAGAGAGAGAACACAAGCAGGGAGAGTGGAAGAGGGAGAAGCAGGCCTCCCGCGGAGCAGGGAGCAGGATGCGGGGCTCGATCCCAGGACCCTGGGATCACGACCCGAGCCGAAGGCAGACGCTTAACGACTGAGCCACCCAGGCGCCCCTAATGTAAAGGGTTTTATATATAATCCTACATATTTTGTTTTATACACTTAAAAATATTTTTTGAAAAGTGGTCCATAGGCTTCACCAGAGTGGCAAGTAGTCCATGGCTCAAGTAGTTAAGAACCTCTGCGTTATACAATAGTCCCCCTGTATCTGCAGGGATACTTTCCAAGACCCCCAGTGGATGCCCAAAACCATGGATAGTACAAAACCCTATACGTGTTATGGCTTTTCCTATACATACATACCTATGATAAAGTTTAATTTACGAACTAGGTGCAGTAAGAGATTAACAACAATAACGAAGGGGCACCTGGCTGGCTCAGTCAGTAGAGCATGCAACTCTTCATCTTGGGGTTGTGAGTTGGAGCCCCACACTGGGTGTAGAGATTACTTTAAAAAAAATCTTTTAAAAATTTTAAAATAAAATAAAAACAATAATAACTTATAATAAATAGAACACTTATAACAATACTGTAATAAAAGTTATGTGAACATGTTCTCTCTTTAAAATACCTTACTGTACCGTACTCACCCTTCTCATGATGATGTGAGATGATAAAATGCCTACATGATGAGATGAAGTGAAGTGAATGATGTAGGCATTGTAACTGAACCCACAGAAAGTGAAACTGTGGATCAGGTGGAAGTACTGTATATCAAATATACAGTACTTGTGTTTAACTTCCCTTCCTATCTAGCCTAATTCCAAGACTCAGCAGTGGTCCTCTTGTGCCAGTGTTCCCAATTCCCTCACCCCTATTGTCTTTCCTTGGCACTATCTGGCGAAACCCCAACTATCTGCGCCAGGCCTTGCCTTGCTACAAAAGTCACACAGCAGGGCAGACTTATGCCACCACACAATTCATGGTCTCTACCCTCAACCAGCCCCTCAGTGCTTCAAAGGAATCCTCTTTTCCCCTGTTAGTTTTCTTCCCCATTTTAGACTTCGTTTCTGCACCATACCTCTTAATTCCTCTCTCCCCCTACCTCAACTTTCTCCTCACCTCAGCAGAGATTTCACCTCCCTTCCCTCTTCATGGAGAACTTTAAAGACTTCAGCTGACACAATTTCCTGATGCCAGTCATTATACGTAGCCACAGTTTTTCCTTCCCTCTCACAACAATGGAATGGCGTCCTCCCCTGTCTAAGGCAAATTCATCCTCCAGTTCTACAAATCACATTCATTCATTCAACAAATACTGAATCAAGACTCCCTATGTTTGTTATAAGTTATATCCATCCTCCCCCTGCAAAAAAAAAGAGACCTGTTGAAGTCCCAAACCCCAGTACCTCAGAATGTGACCTCATTTGGAAATAGGGTCATTGGCAGATGTAATTAGTTTAGATGGGCTGGACCTCCCACCCCGATCCAATATGACTGGTGTCCTCATAAGAAGATGGTCATATGAAAGCAGAGACACAGAGGGAATGTCATGTTGCAATGAAGGCAGACATTAGAATTCTGCACCTGCAAGCCAAGGAAAGCCAAAGATTGTCTGCATGCTACCAGAAGCTAGGAAGAGGCAAGGAAGGTTCCAGAGGGAGCATAACCCTGCCAACACCTTGATTTCACTTGATTTCACAGTTCTAGCCTCCAGAGCTGTGAGACAATAAATTTCTATTGTTTTGAGCAACCCAGCTTGTGGTGCTTTGTTAGATCAGCCCTCGGAAACAAATATACTGTTGTAGGCTCAAAACAGTAAACAGAGCAATGATTCCTGGCCTGTTTGTGGAGCTTACCTGCCCTCGTTGGAAACTAGATATAAAAATAATCCCCTTTTTCTCCTCTATCTTCAACTTCTCTCTTCTGGCTCCTCCCAACTTTAAGTATCCAGTATCTCTTTCTCTCTCTTTTTTTAAAGATTTATTTATTTATTTGATGGGGGTGGGGGGGCAGGGTGCAGAGGGAGAGAGAGAGAATCTCCAGCAGACTATTCACTGAGCACAGAGCCTGATGCAGGGCTAGATCTCAAGACCCCGAGATCATGGCCTGAGCCAAAATCAAGAGTCAGATGCTTAACCAACTGAGCCACCCAGGGCCCCAAAGTATCCAGTATCTCTTTACATAGAAATTAAAATATCCCTGGCCTTCACTTTCCTTTCTGACAGGTTATCTCTTGTTCCTCTTTTATAGCCACATTTCTTAAAGTAGTCATCTCCAGTTGTCTTTATTATACTGATCTCCCACTCACACTTCAGCCCTTTATATTCTTACCTTCGTCCTCACTATTCCACTGAATTTCCCTTTGCCAAGGTCCCCAGATGAACTTGTCACTAAAGCCAATGGAACCTTGACTTTCCTCCTTGCTTGATCTCTCAGCAGCATCTGACCATGTTGACTACTTCTCCTTCCTGAAATGCTCTTTGCATTTGGTGTCTGTAAAGCTATTCTCTCGTATCGTTTCCCCACATTTTGTGACTGCTCCTTCTCATATTCTTTTGAAGAATTTCTTCCACATAAATGTTGATGTTTTTTAAGATACTAGGCTGGGTCCTTTTCTTACTTTGCACACTCTTCCTAAGCAATCTCTTATTTCCTTGGCTTTGTCACAATCTGTATGTGGAGGATTTCCAAATCAATAGCTCTAGTTCATAGCTCTTTCCAGAGATAGAGATCTGAATATTCTATTGTCTATAAACATCACTACCATGTGATACGTGTACCTCAAATGGAACACTTTTAACCTTCCCTCCATTCCAGTTCTAACATTCCCAGAAAATGACATTTCCATTCTTCCCATTGCCAAAGCCATTCCTTGGACTCATTCCTAACTCCTCTCTCCTTTATCCCTCTACAACCAAGCAATCTACACATGCTACTGGTCTGGCAGTCCAAATATTTCTTGAAACTACCTGCTTTCCCCCAATTTCAAGGGTACTCCTTTAGTATCAACCAGTATTCTCTCTCATCTCAATTATTATACCACCCTCTTTATTGCTCTCAGGGCCAGTGTCAGGGGCAGACGACTTGTGCAATCATACAGGGCCCTCACTCAAAAGAGCCCCTCACTTGGTTTCATGTTCTAAGGTTTCCATCTTGAAATACTTAATACTTTTATCTTTGAACTTATATTTTTTAAGTGAAGTCCAATAGGAGTCCAATAGAGCATATGTGTGAGCGGAGGAGATAAAGGCAATATGCATGTCTGTCATTTCTTGCCATTCTATTTCTATATAGTGGCCACAATGCCTCATGAGCACAGAATTCCAGCAGACCCACCATGTGTGCAAGTTCAGTAAGGCTCAAATGAGTACAAGGCAAGAGTGTTAGTCTGGGTCAGCAAAAGAAAGCCATGGTTTCCACTGGGGAATCAGAACTTGTTTTGAAGGCAGAAAGAAGGCAATGGCATTCTAAGAAACATCAATGACCAAGTACCCCTATGATACCCTTTTTTGTTTTTATTTTATTATTATTATTTTTACTTTTTATTTTTTATTTTTTTTTAAATTAACATATAATGTATTATTTGTTTCAGGGGTACAGGTCTGTGATTCACAGCGTTCACCATAGCACATACCCTCCCCAATGTCCATCCACCCAGCCACCCCATCCCTCCCACCCACCTCCACTCCAGCAACCCTCAGTTTGTATTCCTGAGATTAAGAGTCTCTTATGGTTTGTCTCCCTCTCTGGTTTCGTCTTGTTTCATTTTCCCCTCCCTTCCCCTATGATCCTCTGTCTTGTTTCTCAAATTCCACACATCAGTGAGATCATATGATAATTGTCTTTCTCTGATTGACTTATTTCGCTAAGCATAATACCCTCTAGTTCCATCCACGTTGTTGCAAATGGCAAGATTTCATTTTTGATGGCTGCATAATCTTCCATTGTATATATACACCACATCTTTATCCATTCATCTGTTGATGGACATCTAGGCTCTTTCCATAATTTGGCTATTGTGGACATTGCTGCTATAAACATTGGGTGCACATATCCCTTCGGATCACTACATTTGTATCTTTGGGGTAAATACCCAGTAGTGCAGTTGCTGGGTCGTATGGTAGCTCTATTTTCAACTTTTTGAGGAACCTCCATACTGTTTTCCAGAGTGGCTGCACCAGCTTGCATTCCCACCAACCGTGTAAGAGGGTTCCCCTTTCTCCACATCCTCACCAACATCTGTCATTCCCTGACTTGTTAATTTTAGCCGTTCTGACTGGTGTGAGGTGTTATCTCATTGTGGTTTGGATTTCTATTTCCCTGATGCCGAGGGATGTGGAGCACTTTTTCATGTGTCTGTTGGCCATTTGGATGTCTTCTTTGCAGATGTCTGTTCATGTCTTCTGCCCATTTCTTTTTTTTTTAATTTTATTATGTTATGTTAATCACCATATATTACATCATTAGTTTTTGATGTAGTGTTCCACGATCCATTGTTTTCGTATAACACCCAGTGCTCCATGCAGTATGCGCCCTCCTTAATACCCATCACCAGGCTAACCAATCCCCCCTACCCCTCCCCTCTAAAACCCTGTTTGTTTCTCAGGTCCATAGTCTCTCATGGTTCATCTCTCCCTCCAATTCCCCCCACATATTTTTCCCTTCCTTCTCCTAATGTCCTCCATGTTATTCCTTATGTTCCACAAATAAGTGAAACCATATGATAATTGACTTTCTCTGCTTGACTTATTTCACTTAGCATAATCTCCTCCAGTCTCATCCATGTTGATGTAAAAGTTGGGTATTCATCTTTTCTGATGGTTGAGTAATATTCCATTGTATATATGGACCACATCTTCTTTATCCATTCATCTGTTGAAGGGCATCTCGGCTCTTTCCACAGTTTGGCTATTGCGGACATTGCTGCTATGAACATTGGGGTGCATATGGCCCTTCTTTTCACTACATCTGTGTCTTTGGGGTAAATACCCAGTAGTGCAATTGCTGGGTCATAGGGTAGCTCTATTTTTAAATTTTTGAGGAACCTCCACACTGTTTTCCAAAGTGGCTGTACCAACTTGCATTCCCACCAACAGTGTAAGAGGGTTCCCCTTTCTCCACAACCTCTCCAACATTTGTTGTTTCTTTCCCTGTCCATTTTTGCCATTCTAACTGGTGTAAGGTGGTATCTCAATGTGGTTTTGATTTGGATTTCCCTGATGGCTAATGATGATGAACATTTTTTCATGTGTCTGTTAGCCATTTGTATGTCTTCTTCAGAGAAGTGTCTGTTCATCTTTTCTGCCCACTTCTTGACTTGATTATTTGTTTTTTGGGTGTTGAGCTTGAGAAGTTCTTTATAGATTTTGGATACCAGCCCTTTGTCTGTAGTGTCATTTGCAAATACCTTCTCCCATTCTGTGGGTTCCCTCTTTGTTTTGTTGACTGTTTCCTTTGCTGTGCAGAAGCTTTTTATCTTGATGAAGTCCCAAAAGCTCATTTTTGCTTTTGTTTCACTAGGTTTTGGAGATGTATCCTGAAAGAAGTTGCTGTGGCCCATGTCAAAGAGGTTACTGCCTATGTTCTCCTCTAGGATTTTGATGGATTCCTGTCTCACATTGAGGTCTTTCATCCACTTTGAGTTTATCTTTGTGACTGGTGTTAGAGAATGGTCGAGTTTCATTCTTCTGCATGTGGCTGTCCAATTTTCCCAGCACCATTTATTGAAGACACTGTCTTTTTTCCATTGCATGTTTTTTCCTCCTTTGTCAAAGATTATTTGACCATAGAGTTGAGGGTCCATATCTGCGTTCTCTATTCTGTTCCATTGGTCTGTATATCTGTTTTTGTGCCAGTACCATACTGTCTTGGTGATCACAGTTTGTAATATAGCTTGAAATCAGGCAACGTGATGACCCCAGCTTTGTTTTTCTTTTTCAAGATCACCTTGGCGATTCGGGGTCTTTTCTGATTCCATACAAATTTTAGGATTGTTTGTTCCAGCACTTTGAAAAATGTCATTGGAATTTTGATCGGGATGGCATTGAAGGTATAGATTGCTCTGGGTAGCATAGACATTTTAACAACGTTTATTCTTCTGATCCATGAGCATGGAATATTTTTCCATCTTTTTGTGTCTTCTTCAATTTCTTTCATGAGTGTTTTGTAGTTCTTAGAGTATAGATCCTTTACCTCTTTGGTTAGGTTTATTCCGAGGTATCTTATGGTTTTGGTGCTATTGTAAATGGAATCGTTTCTCTAATTTCTCTTTCTACAGTTGCGTTGTTAGTGTATAAGAAAGCAACTGATTTCTGTGCATTGATTTTGTATCCTGCCACATTACCGAATTGCTGGATGAGTTCTAGTAATTTGGGGGTGGAGTCTTTTGGGTTTTCCACATAAAGTATCATGTCGTCTGCGAAAAGAGAGAGTTTGACTTTTTCTTTGCCAATTTGAATACCTTTTATTTCTTTTTGTTGTCTGATTGCTGTTGCTAGGACTTCTAGTACTATGTTGAACAACAGTGGTGAGAGTGGGCACCCTTGACATGTTCCTGATCTTAAGGGAAAGGCTCTCAGCTTTTCCCCATTGAGATGATATTCGCTGTGGGTTTTTCATAGATGGATTTTATGAGCTTGAGGAATGTTCCCTTTATCCCTATACTCTGGAGAGTTTTAATCAGGAAACGATGTTGTATTTTGTCCAATGCTTTTTCTGCATCAATTGAGAGGACCATATGGTTCTTCTCCCTCCTCTTATTAATGTGTTCTGTCACATTGATTGATTTGCGAATGTTGAACCACACTTGCATCCCAGGGATAAATCCCACTTGGTCATGGTGGATGATCCTTTTAATGTATTGTTGGATCCTATTAGCTAGGATTTTGTTGAGGATTTTGGAATCCATATTCATCAGGGATATCAGTCTGAAATTCTCCTTTTTGATGGGGTCTTTGCCTGGTTTGGGGATTAAGGTAATGCTGGCCTCATAGAATGAGTTTGGAAGTTTTCCTTCAGTTTCTAATTTTTGAAACAGCTTCAGTAGAATAAGTATTATTTCTTCTTTGAATGTTTGGTAGAATTCCCCAGGGAATCCATCAGGCCCTGGACTCTTGTTTTTTGGGAGGTTTTTGATCACTGCTTCAATCTCGTTACTGGTTATTGGCCTATTCAGGTTGTCAATTACTTCCTCTTTCAGTCTTGGCAGCTTATAGGTTTCCAGGAAGGCCTCCATTTCATCCAGATTGCTCAGTTTATTGGCATATAGTTGTTGATAATAATTTCTAATAATTGTTTCTATTTCCTTGGTGTTAGTCATGATCTCTCCCCTTTCATTCATAATTTTATTAATTTGGGTCCTTTCTCTTTTCTTTTGGATAAGTCTGGCCAGTGGTTTATTGATCTTATTAATTCTTTCAAAGAACCAACTTCTAGTTTCATTGATCTGATCTACTGTGTTTCTGGTTTCTAATTCATTGATTTCTGCTCTAATTTTAATTATTTCTTTTCTAATGCGTGGCTTAGGCATCGTTTGTTGCTTTTTCTCTAGTTCTTTAAGGTGTAGAGTTAGTTGGTGAATTCGGGATTTTTCTATTTTTTTGAGTGAGGCTTGGATGGCTATGTATTTCCCCCTTAGGACTGCCTTTGCAGTATCCCATAGGTTTTGGACCGATGTGTTTTCATTCTCATTGATTTCCATGAATTGTTTAAGTTCTTCTTTGATTTCTTGGTTGACCCAAACATTCTTGAGCAGAGTGGTCTTTAGCTTCCAAGTGTTTGAATTTCTGCCAAATTTTTTCTTGTGATTGAGTTCCAGTTTTAGAGCATTGTGGTCTGAGAATATGCAGGGAATAATCTCCGTCTTTTGGTATCGGTTGAGACCTGATTTGTGACCCAGTATATGGTCTATTCTGGAGAAAGTTCCATGTGCACTCGAGAAGAATGAGTATTCTGTTGTTTTAGGGTGGAATGTTCTGTAAGTATCTATGAGGTCCATCTGGTCCAATGTATCATTCAAAGCTCTTGTTTCCTTGTTGATTTTCTGCTTAGATGATCTGTCCATTGCTGAGAGTGGAGTACTGAGGTCTCCTACAATTAATGTATTGTTATCAATATGACTCTTTATTTTGGTTAACAGTTGGGTTATATAGATGGCTGCTCCCATGTTGGGGGCTTGGATATTTACAATTGTTAGATCTTCTTGTTGGATAGACCCTTTAAGAATGATATAGTGTCCTTCTGTGTCTCTTATTACAGACTTTAGTTTAAAATCTAATTTGTCTGATATAAGAATTGCTACCCCAGCTTTCTTTTGAGGTCCGCTGGCATGGAAGATGGATCTCCATCCCTTCACTTTCAGTCTGGATGTATCTTTGGGTTCAAAATGAGTCTCTTGTAGGCAGCATATGGATGGGTCCTGTCTTTTTATCCAGTCTGCAACCCTGTGCCGTTTTATGGCAGCATTCAGGCCATTCACATTGAGAGTGATTATTGAAAGATATGAATTAATTATCATCATGTTGCCTGTGAAGACGTTGTTTTTATAGATTGTCCCTGGAAATTTCTGTTGTAGATCACTCTTGGGGTCTTTCTCCTTTTATACAACCCCCCTTAATATTTCTTCCAGGGCCGGCTTAGTGGTCACATATTCTTTCAGTTTCTGCCAGTCGTGGAAGCTCTGCATCTCTCCATCCATTCTAAATGAAAGCCTTGCCGGATAAAGTATTCTTGGCTGCATGTTCTTCTCATTTAGTACCCTGAATATGTCTTGCCGGGCCTTTCTGGCTTGCCAGGTCTCTGTGGATAGGTCTGACGTTATTCTGATGTTCCTCCCTCTGTACGTAAGGAATCTCTTCCCCCTAACTGCCCTTAAGATGGTTTCCTTGGTTCTAAGATTTGCAAGTTTTACTATTACATGCCGGGGTGTTGGCCTGTTTTCCTTGATCTTAGGAGGAGTCCTCTCTGCCTCTAGGACTCGAATGTTTGTTTCATTCCCCAGATTAGGGAAGTTCTCAGCTACAATTTGCTCAAATACATCTTCTAGTCCTCTCTCTCTCCACTCCCTCCGGGATTCCAATTATTCTGACATTGGAACGCTTCATGGTGTCACTTATTTCTCTGATTCTATTTTCATGGCTTCTGAGTTGTTTTTCCCTGGCCTCCTCTTTTCCCTTTTTATCTATTATATTGTCTTCCAGGTGGCTTATTCGTTCTTCTGCTTCAGTTACCCTAGCTGTTAGATTATCTAGATTGGATTGGATCTTATTGATATCATTTTTAAGTTCTGCCAATTCAGCTTTCATTTCTGCCCTTAGAGACTCTATGTTGCCATTAATTGATTTCTCCATTCTAGCCATTGTCTTCACAATTGCTACCCTGAATTCCATCTCCGACATCTTGGTTATATCTGCATCCATTTGTAAATCTGCAGTATAAGTCATAATCTCTGAGTCTTTTCTATTTTGGGGGCTCCTCCTCCTAGTCATTCTGTTGATGGGTGTTTGAGGGAATGTATGGAGTCCAAATTATTGACCAGAACCCAAGCAAGATGCACCTGTTTTCTTGGGACCTTAGGGTTGCTTGCCTCTTGTTTTCCGAGCCTGTCTTCTGCGGGACGGGCCTGCTGCGCTGTTACTCAGGCAACCCTGTTTGGGCGGAGTTTCCCTGCGCCCCTGTGGTGGGGGATGGGCTCAGTGGGAATCAGTCTTTGGGGCTTTTGTTCTCTGGCGCCTTTCCCTGGCGGCTTTCCGCGTCTCTTCCGCGAGTCAGAGCAGAAGAGACCGTTTCCAACCCTCTGCCTCAGAGCAGAGAGACCGCAGTCTGTTCTTCAGTGAGCCCTCCAGGCCACACCATCTCCGTTTCTGTCCGTGCTGCTATAAACTGCAGCATCCTGGGTTGTGCGCCCCTCTGCAACGCTCCCAGTCCTGCCTCCAGGTCGGGGCACATCTCTGCCCTTTGTGCTTCTAAAACCCCAGCCGCTCCCAGTTCGCGCGCACGACTCCGCCACTTGGGGTTTCCCCCCCCCGGGGGTTGCAGTTCACCGGCGTGACCCCGGCGCACTGGGTTTCC
Source organism: Phoca vitulina (assembly GCF_004348235.1). NCBI lineage: Eukaryota > Metazoa > Chordata > Mammalia > Carnivora > Phocidae > Phoca > Phoca vitulina. Next base: position 5,717,838 of record NW_022589714.1, read on the forward strand.
ATCTTGGAGGCTGCAGATCGCGTGCGCGTGACTCAGTCGCTCCGGGTTTCCTCCCCGGGGGCTGCAGTTCACTGGCGCGACCCCGGCGCACCGGGTTTCCATCTCAGAGGCTGCAGTTCGTGTGCGCACGACCGTCGCTCCAGTTTCTGTCCGGGAGGCTGCGGTTTGCGTGTGCGCGACCCCGCCGGTCTGGTTTTCCACCCGGGGGCTGCCCTAAAGTCCTTTCCTGACGCTACTGGTCTGCAAGTCTGTGCCCTGTCCACAGCGCGCAAGTTGTCACTCACCGGCCATGTAGGATCCCCACGTCCAGGCACCCTCCCGCTGCCGTTTATCCTCCGGTATCTGCCCACAGAATCACGGCTCTCCGCTTCGTACCTCAAAACCAACTGCCTGCGATATTCTGTTTGTAGAGATCCAGATCTTCTTACATCTCAGTCTGGTTTCGTGGGTGCTCAGAGTGGTCTGGTAGATATCCAGCTCAATTCCGGGGACCAGTTGAAATAGGGTCCCCTACTCCTCCACCATCTTTCCCCCCTCCTGCCCATTTCTTGATTGGATTATTTGTTCTCTGGGTGTTGAGTTTGATAACTTCTTTATAGATTTTGGATACTAGCCCTTTATCTGATATGTCATTTGCAAATATCTTCTCCCATTCTGTCAGTTGTCTTTTGGTTTTGTTGACTGTTTCCTTTGCTGTGCAAAAGCTTTTTATCTTGATGAAGTCCCAAGAGTTCATTATGATACCCTTCTTTATTTTTATTTTTTTTAATTTTTATTGTTATGTTAATCACCATACATTACATCATTAGTTTTTGATGTAGTGTTCCATGATTCATCGTTTGTGCATAACACCCAGTGCTCCATGCAGAACACGCCCTCTTTAATACCCATCACCAGGCTAACCCATCCTCCCACCCCCTCCCCTCTAGAACCCTCAGTTTGTTTTTCAGAGTCCATCGTCTCTCATGGTTCGTCTCCCCGTCCGATTTCCACCCCTTCATTCTTCCCCTCCTGCTATCTTCTTCTTTTTTTTATCCTTAACATATATTGCATTATTTGTTTCAGAGGTACAGATCTGTGATTCAACAGTCTTGCACAATTCACAGCGCTCACCATAGCACATACCCTCTTCAGGGTCTATCACCCAGCCACCCCATCCCTCCCACCCCACCCCCCAATCGAGCAACCCTCAGTTTGTTTCCTGAGATTAAGAATTCCTCATATCAGTGAGGTCATATGATACATGTCTTTCTCTGATTGACTTATTTCACTCAGCATAACACCCTCCAGTTCCATCCACGTCTTTGGAAATGGCAAGATCTCCTTCTTTTTGATGGCTGCATAATCTTCCATTGTAGTTATATATACCACATCTTCTTTATCGATTCATCTGTCAATGGACATCTTGGCTCTTTCCACAGTTTGGCTATTGTGGACATTGCTGCTATAAACATCGGGGTGCACGTACCCCTTCAGATCCCTACATTTATATCTTTGGGGTAAATACCCAGTAGTGCAATCGCTGGATCCTATGGTAGCTCTATTTTCAGCTTTTTGAGGAACCTCCATACTGTTTTCCAGAGTGGTTGCACCAACTTGCATTCCCACCAACAGTGTAAGGAGGGCTCCCCTTTCTCCACATCCCTGCCAACATCTGTCATTTCCTGACTTGTTAATTTTAGCCATTCTGACTGATGTGAGGTGGTATCTCATTGAGGTTTTGATTTGGATTTCCCTGATGCTGAGCGATGTTGAGCACTTTTTCATGTATCTGTTGGCCATTTGGATGTCTTCTTTGGAAAAATGTCTGTTCATGTCTTCTGCCCATTTCTTGATTGGATTCTTTGTTCTTTGGGTGTTGAGTTTGATAAGTTCTTTATAGATTTTGGATACTAGTCCTTTATCTGATATGTCATTTCCAAATATCTTCTCCCATTCTGTCGGTTGTCTTTTGGTTTTGTTGACTGTTTCCTTTACTGTGCAAAAGCTTTTTATCTTGATGAAGTCCCAATAGTTCATTTTTGCCCTTCCTTCCCTTGCCTTTGGCGATGTTTCTAGGAAGAAGTTGCTGTGGCTGAGGTCGAAGAGTTTGCTGCCTGTGTTCTCCTTTAGGATTTTGATGGACTCCCATCTCACATTTAGGTCTTTCATCCATTTTGGGTCTATTTTTGTGTGTGGTGTAAGGAAATGGTCCAGTTTCATTCTTCTGCATGTGGCTGTCCAATTTTCCCAACACCATTTGTTGAAGAGACTGTCTTGTTTCCATTGGACATTGTTTCCTGCTTTCTCAAAGATTAGCTGACCATAGAGTTGAGGGTCCATTTCTGGGCTCTCTATTCTGTTCCACTGATCTATGTGTCTGTTTTTGTGCCAGTACCATACTGTCTTGATGATGACAGCTTTGTAATAGAGCTGGAAGTCCGGAATTGTGATGCCGCCAGCTTTGCTTTTCTTTTTCAACATTCCTCTGGATATTCGAGGTCTTTTCTGCTTCCATACAAATTTTAGGATTATTTGTTCCGTTTCTTTGAAAAAAGTGGATGGTATTTTGATGGGGATTGCATTGAATGTGTAGATTGCTCTAGGTAGCACTGACATCTTCACAATATTTGTTCTCCCAATCCATGAGCATGGAACGTTTTTCCATTTCTTTGTGTCTTCCTCAATTTTTTTCATGAGTATTTTATAGTTTTCTGAGTACAGATCCTTTGCCTCTTTGGTTAGATTTATTCCTAGATATCTTATGGTTTTGGGTGCAATTGTAAATGGGATCGACTCCTTAATTTCTCTTTCTTCTGTCTTGTTGCTGCTGTATAGGAATGCCACTGTATTCTGTGCATTGATTTTATATCCTGCCACTTTACTGAATTCCTGGATGAGTTCTAGCAGTTTTGGGGTGGAGTCTTTTGGGTTTTCCACATAAAGTATCATATCATCTGCAAACAGTGAGAGTTGACTTCTTCTTTGCCGATTCGGATGCCTTTTATTTCTTTTTGTTGTCTGATTGCTGTGGCTAGGACTTCTAATACTATGTTGAATAGCAGTGGTGGTAGTGGACATCCCTGCCGTGTTCCTGACCTTAGGGAAAAAGCTCTCAGTTTTTCCCCATTGAGAATGATATTCGCTGTAGGTTTTTCATAGATGGCTTTTATGATATTGAGGTATGTACCCTCTATCTCTATACTCTGAAGAGTTTTGATCAAGAAAGGATGCTGTATTTTGTCAAATGCTTTTTCTGCATCTATTGAGAGGATCATATGATTCTTGTTCTTTCTTTGATTAATGTATTGTATCACGTTGATTGATTTGCAGATGTTGAACCAACCTTGCAGCCCAGGGATAAATCCCACTTGGTCGTGGTGAATAATCCTTTTAATGTACTGTTGGATCCTATTGGCTAGTATTTTGGTGAGAATTTTTGCATCCATGTTCATCAAGGATATTGGTCTGTAATTTTTCTTTTTGATGGGGTCTTTGTCTGCTTTGGGGATCAAGGTAATGGTGGCCTCATAAAACGAGTTTGGAAGTTTTCCTTCCATTTCTATTTTTTGGAACAGTTCCAGAAGAATAGGTATTAATTCTTCTTTAAATGTTTGGTAGAATTCCCCTGGGAAGCCATCTGGCCCTGGGCTTTTGTTTCTTGGGAGATTTTTGATGACTGCTTCAATTTCCTTAGTGGATATAGGTCTGTTCAGGTTTTCTATTTCTTCCTGGTTCAGTTTTGGTAGTTGATACATCTCTAGGAATGCATCCATTTCTTCCAGGTTATCTAATTTGCTGGCATAGAGTTGCTCATAATATGTTCTTATAATTGTTTGTATTTCTTTGGTGTTGGTTGTGATCTCTCCTCTTTCACTCATGATTTTGTTGATTTGGGTCACTTCTCTTTTCTTTTTCATAAGTCTGGCCAGGGGTTTATCAATCTTGTTAATTCTTTCAAAGAACCAGCTCCTAGTTTTGTTGATCTGTTCTACTGTTCTTTTGGTTTCTATTTCATTGATTTCTGCTCTGATCTTTATTATTTCTCTTCTCCTGCTGGGTTTAGGCTTTATTTGCTGTTCTTTCTCCAGCTCCTTTAGGTGTATGGTTAGGTTGTGTACTTCAGACCTTTCTTGTTTCTTGAGAAAGGCTTGAATTGCTATATACTTTCCTCTTAGGACTGCCTTTGCTGCATCCCAAAGATTTTGAACAGTTGTGTTTTTTCATTGGTTTCCACGAATTTTTTCAATTCTTCTTTAATTTCCTGGTTGACTCATTCATTCTTTAGTAGGATGCTCTTTAGCCTCCATGTATTTGAGTTCTTTCCAACTTTCCTCTTGTGATTGAGTTCTAGTTTCAAAGCATTGTGGTCTGAAAATAGGCAAGGACTGATCCCAGTCTTTTGGTACCAGTTGAGACCTAATTTATGACCTAGGATGTGATCTATTCTGGAGAATGTTCCTTGGGCACTAGAGAAGAATGTGTATTCCGTTGCTTTGGGATGGAATATTCTGAATATGTCTGTGAAGTCCATTTGGTCCAGTGTGTCATTTAAAGTCTTTATTTCCTTGTTGATCTTTTGCTTAGATGATCTGTCCATTTCAGTGAGGGGGGTGTTAAAGTCCCCTACTATTATTGTATTTTTGTCAATGTGTTTCTTTGCTTTTGTTATTAATTAAATTATATAATTGGCTGCTCCCATGTTAGGGGCATAGATATTTACAATTGTTAGATCTTCTTGTTGGATAGACCCTTTAAATAGGATATAGTGTCCTTCCTCATCTCTTATTACAGTCTTTGGTTTAAAATCTAATTTGTCTGTTATAAGGATTGCCACCCCAGCTTTCTTTTGGTGTCCATTAGCATGGTAAATGGTTTTCCACCCCCTCACTTTCAATCTGGAGGTGTCTTTGGGTCTAAAATGAGTCTCTTGCAGACAGCATATCGATGGGTCTTGTTTTTTAATCCAACCTGATAGCCTCTGTCTTTTGATTGGGGCATTTAGCCCATTTACATTCAGGGTAACTATTGAAAGATATGAATTTAGTGCCATTGTATTGCCTGTAAGGTGACTGTTACTGTATATTGTCTGTGTTCCTTTCTGGTCTATGTTGCTTTTAGACTCTCCCTTTGCTTAGAGGACCCCTTTCAATATTTCTTGTAGGGCTGGTTTCGTGTTTGCAAATTCCTTTAGTTTTTCTTTGTCCTGGAAGCTTTTTATCTCTCCTTCTATTTTCAATGACAGCCTAGCTGGATATAGTATTCTTGGCTGCATATTTTTCTCATTTAGTGCTCTGAATAGATCATGCCAGTCCTTTCTGGCCTGCCAGGTCTCTGTGGATAGGTCTGTTGCCAATCTATGGTTTCTACCATTGTAGGTTACAGATATCTTCTCCCAAGCTGCTTTCAGGATTTTCTCTTTGTCTCTGAGACTTGTAAGTTTTACTATTAGATGTCGGGGTGTTGACCCATTTTTATTGATTTTGAGAGGGGTTCTCTGTGCTTCCTGGATTTTGATGCCTGTTTCCTTCCCAAACTAGGGAAGTTCTCTGCTATAATTTGCTCCAATATACCTTCTGCCCCTCTCTCTCTTTCTTTTTTTCTGGGATCCCAATTATTCTAATGTTGTTTCATCTTATGGTATCGTTTATCTCTCGAATTCTGCCCTTATGATCCAGTAGTTGTTTATCTCTCTTTTTCTCCACTTCTTTATTTTCCATCATTTGGTCTTCTATATTGCTAATTCTCTCTTCTGCCTCATTTATCCTTGTCAATGTGTGCCCCCATTTTTTATTGCACCTTATTAATAGTCTTTTTTATTTCAACTTGGTTAGATTTTAGTTCTTTTATTTCTCCAGAAAGGGTTTCTCTAATAACTTCCACACTTTTTTCAAGCCCAGCTAGTATCTTTAAAGTGATGATTTTGAACTCTAGATCCGACATCGTACTAATGTCCATATTGAGTAGGTCCCTGGCAGTTGGTACTACCTCTTGTTCTTTTTGTTGAGGTGATTTTTTCTGTCTTGTCATTTTGTCCAGAGGAGAATAGATTAATGAGAGAACAAAATGCTAACAGGGTAACAACGTCCCCAGAAAATATACTCTAAACAAATCAGAAAAGACCTGAAGCCGGGGGAAAAGAAAGGGAAAGAAAGAAAAAAAAAAAAGAAAAAGAAAAAGATAAAAACAAACAAAAACAGAACAAAACAAAACAGAATATGATCAAATATGATCAGGCTGGTGCATAGATCAGTGCCACACACTAGATTTTGGGTGTATTTTGGTCTTAGAAGAAAGTGCCTCCCAAAATTTTAAAGAAAGAAAAACTTATATATGCACAAAAATAAGAGTTGATATGATGAAGGGATGGAATATGACTGTAAAGATGAAAATTATAAAAAATTTTATAAAAGGAATTGATAAGAAGTTGTTTGAAAAAAGAAAGAAGAGGATTTAAAAAAAAAAAGAAAAAAAAGGGAGAGAACGTGATCAGACAGGAGAGTAGAACAAAACCATACACTAGAGATTTAGGGTATATTTTGATCTGTTAGAAGAAACTATCTCAAATTTTTAAAGAGAGAACAACTTATATATATATGCCAAAAATAAGGGTAACTACTATGAAGGGATAGAATATGACTTTAAAAATGAAGAATAAAAATGTTTTTTAAAAAAGGGATTGATAAGATATTGGTTGAAAAAGGGAAAAAGAAAAAAAAAGACAGTTAAAAAAATTAACTTTGAAAGACTAAAGAATCATGGTAAAAAAGCCATGAATTCTATGTGCGTTACTCCCCTAGCGCTGGAGTTCTGCCGTTCTCATTGATCGGTAACCTTGGTCTTGGCTGGCTGTTCTCGTTGATCTTCCGGGGGAGGGGCCTGTTGCTGTGGTTCCCAAATGTCTTTGCCGGAGGCGGAATTGCCCTGCCCTTGCCCAGTTGGGGCTAAGTAATCTGCTCCGGTTTGCTCTCGGGAGCTTTTGTTCCCTGCAGGCTTTCTGTACAGCTTTGGAGGCGGAGAGTGAAAATGGCAGCCTCCCAATCTCCGCCCAGAGGAGCCGAGAACTCGGGGTCCCGCTCCTCAGTGAGCCCCCAGAGAAAAGCCGTCAGTCACTCCCATCTCCCCGGTCTCCGGCCACACTCCATGCTCACCCGGCCTGTGACCGAGCGTTTCTATCTCTGGCACCCGACTCGGTGTGGAGTCTCCAAACCCAGCAGGTCCCTGCAGTTCGCTCCCGTGCCACTCCTCCCGGGGGAGGAAGGGGAGTCTCCCCGGATCTGCCACTTGTTGGGTCCCTACTGGAGGAGCAGGGGCCCGACTGTGCCACGGATCACGGTTTATGGCAACCCCGAGCTGAGATCCCACGCCTTGGCTCCGTCTCTGCAGCCGGCTTCCCCACTCTGATCCCTGGGAGCTCTGCCGCACTCAGGCACCCCTGGTCTTTCTGTGACCCCGAGGGTCCTGAGACCACACTGTCCCGCGAGGGTTCCACCCCTCGCTTAGCCACTGGAGCGACATCCCTCAGTAGAGCAGACTTCTAAAAGTTCCGATTTTGTGCTCCGCGGCTCTATCACTTGCCAGAAGCGGCCGACGGAGGCCCCCTCCCCCGCCATCTATCCTCCCGAATATCGCCTCGGATTCACTTCTCCGCACGTCCTACCTTCCAGAAAGTGGTCGCTTTTCTGTTCAGAGAGTTGTTGCTATTCTTTTCTTCGATCTCCTGTTGAGTTCATAGGTGTTCAGAATGGTTTGATCCCTATCCAGCTGAATTCCTGGGACCAGACGAAATCCAGGTCTCCTACTCCTCCGCCATCTTGCTCCGCCCCCCATGATACCCTTTTTTAAAATTCATGTTACTTCCGTGTGTTAACTCAGAATTTGTGCTGAAAGTGGAATAGAAGGAAAGAGAAAGGGCAAACCCATACTTACTTTTCCTTCCAGACTCTCCTTACTCAAAAGTATTCCAAAGATAGAGTATTAGTAGAATACGCACCTATCAAAAAGTGAAAGAAAAATTTGAGCTGATTTATACAGTGTTTCCACTGTTCTGAAAGAACAAAATACATAGGCATGTACCAGTTATGAAATACAAATTGTATAATTTCAATGATTCTTCATGAGTTAATTGTTCTTATATTTGCATCTAGAGCTGGCTTTGCACAATATAAAGATGAATGGTAAAATTTATGCTAATAATTTAAATTCTTAATTCTTCTCTATTTAGAATGTTAGATAACAAATAGAAAACATTATGACAAGTGAAGAGAAAGACTGCGGAAGAATGAAAAAGCTTTATATTTCAGTACCTTTAACACCACATTTTTCCTGTTTTTTTCAACAAGAAGCTCTACATATTCATTTTGTACTAGACTCAGGAAATTATGTAGCCAGCTCAGGTTGTTGCTCACCAATCCATCCTACAGCTAGACTGAACCAAATTGTAAATATTATTAAGTCATTTTCTTGTATAAAGCCTTTCTGATGGGTGCCTGCGTGGCTCAGTCATTAAGCGTCTGCTCTTGGCTCAGGTCATGATCCCAGGGTTCTGGGATCGAGCCCCGCATCAGGCTCCTTGCTCAGCAGGAAGCCTGCTTCTCCCTCTCCCACTCCCCCTGCTTGTGTTCTCTCTCTTGCTGTGTCTCTCCCTGTCAAGTAAATAAATAAAATCTGTAATAAAAATAAATAAATAGGGGTGCCTGGGTGTCTCAGTCGTTAAGTGTCTGCCCTTGGCTCAGGTCATGATCCCAGGGTCCTGGGATCAAGCCCCACATTGGGCTCCCTGCTCAGCGGGAAGCCTGCTTCTCCCTCTCCCACTCCCCCAGCTTGTGTTCCTTCTTTCTCTGTGTCTCTCTCTGTCAAATAAATAAATAAAATCTTAAATAAATAAATAAATAAATAAAGCCTTTCTGAAACTTGCCAAAACCTTACCCTACAGTTGTACTCTACACAAGGATGCTCAAGGAGGAGAAAGGGATCTGAAATCCAGCTTGCACTCTGCCTGACATGCTTTGCACCCTGACATGTGGTACAATACTGACCTTAGACCAAGGAGAGGCCCCTGGCGTGGCCTCCTTGCTTGATAGTGGTCTTAACTTTAAAGTGCATGCAAATCAGCTAGAGGTCTTGTTAAAGTGAAGATTCCAATTTGGTTGATTTGGGATGAGGCCCAAGATTCTGCATTTTTTAAAGATTTTTTTAAAAGATTTTATTTATTTACTTGAGAGAGAGAAACAGACAGAGCGGGAGGGAAAGAGAGAGAGAATCTGAAGCAGAGTCCACACTGAGCACAGAGCCCAACACGGGGCTTGATCCCATGACCACGAGATCATGACCTGAGCTGAAACCAAGAGTTGGGCACTTAACTAACTGAGCCACCCAGGTGCCCCTAAAGGTTTTACTTTTTAAAGTAATCTCTACACCCAACATGGGGCTTGAACTCACAACCCAAGATCAAGGGTCATATGCTGTACCCACTGAGCCAGCCAGGTACCCCTTTGAGATTCTTCATTTTTGTAAGCTTTCATGTGATGCTCATGCTGCTGGTACGTAGACCACATTTTGAGTAGCAAGGCTTTAGAGGACCCTGCTCTTGGGGTCCTCAGGCAATGCCACTTTCATACAAAAACCCCATTGGGTTCAGATACCCAGGACCATAGAATTCCCTATCCAAACAGTTCTGAATCCACTTTCTAATTGTTTGCTGGGAGAAAGGGAATGGTGAATAGAACTAACACAAGTGGATCAAGATGTCCACATGTATATGAACAAGGCCCTTTTTGGTAGGGGATGACTTGGAAGTAGAAATAGAAGGAGACCAGGCTTGAAATTATATGCCAACACTGAACTCTGAGTCCAAGAATTTTGAATTTGAACTTGGTCTTTTAGGTCATTACGAAATTATATGTGTCAAGTTAGAGGAATAGAACACAATTATTTAGTAGTCAATTAGATTGATCTATAACTTTAAGATGTGGGCCTCTATTTGTATTCCTGCCCTAAGCTTTACAAATGTTAGGGGCAAGTCTGTGGAACTTCATCCACCATGAGGAAGGGGCATCTTCTTTGGATGAAGACACTTTCCACTGCCCTTTTCACTCTCCAAGGCCAGGCCTGGAGTCTCTAAGTTGCAACTGCCCAGAGAGGATGCTTATTTCTAATTCACACAAAGGCTCAGAGTAGGCTTTTAGGAGGCAGACAGAATTTTTTAAAAGTAAAATTGAACATGAAATAGAAAATATAGGAGTGCTTTGCACATAGTAATAATATTGTCATGAAATATGGTTCATATATACATATCTATGAAATTTGTAAATTGGTGGCGTTATGAACTATATCTTTTTCTTTGAATCATGGTCAAAAAAGTGTGAAAGCCTCAGTTCCAGATGGTAAAGGCCTTCATAATCTGGTTGTAGATTATCTTTCCACAATCACATCTTGCAATTAATTTTCCTTCCCCAGACCTGCCTTTGCCTATCCAAGCACTTTACATTCTAACTGCAGTGACCTTTTCTCCATTTCTAGAAGGCATGTTTCTTACCCCAGCACTTGCCTATGTTTTCCTTTAGCCTGGAACATTCTTTCTCTATCTCTTCACTTAGATAACACCTCCTCAGCCTTGAGGATTCAGTACAGACATCACCTCCTTGGGAAGCCTTCTCTGACCCCTATATTCAGGTAAGTCACTCTTCCTAAGGACTCCAACATCATCCTTTCCCCTAGCGTTGAATTCATCACCAGGTTGTATAACTGCTTAACTGACTTTTGGTCTTATGTGGGAAGGGACAATGACTGTTTTATTTATTTTTACCTCTATTGTTGAGCACAGAATCTGGCATATAGGAAGTGCTCAACAAATAATGTTGCACTGAATTAAAAACACATTTTCTATTTTTTTTTTAAAGTAATCTCTACACCAAACATGGGACCAAACTCATGACCCCAAGACCAAGAGTCAGATTACCAACTGAGCCAGCCTGGTGCCCCACACGTTTTCTATTTTCTATGTAAAATAGATTACACTATTATATATGCATCACATTGTACTTAAATCTTTCCAAGGCCTATGATTATTTTCTTAGGATAAAGCCCTAGAAGCAAAATTATTACTAGATCAAGGAATATTATCATTTTAAAATCCTTGACATATATTGGTAACTTTATTTCCAGAGGCTTTTGTTCCAAATCTATTTAGGAACTATTGACAATTTCTGCAACATTCAGTCAATCTCATTTAGGGTATATATCTCTTATATCTGTTTTTCTCTCCATTTATACAAGTCTTATTTTTATTTTATTTATTTATTTATTTATTTATTTGACAAGGAGAGACACAGCGAGAGAGGGAACACAAGCAGGGGGGAGTGGGAGAAGGAGAAGCAGGCTTCCCACTGAGCAGGGAGCCCAATGCGGAGCTCAATCCCAGGAGCCCGGGATCATGACCTGAGCTGAAGGCAGACGCTTAACGACTGAGCCACCCAGGCATCCCCAAGTCTTATTTTTATAATCACTGAACATAATTTTATAATTTTCCTCATATATGGTCTTCATGATCTTTTTTTTTTTTTTTCTTAGAGAGGGAGAGGTGGGTGGGGAGAGGGACAGAGGAAGAGAGAGAGAGAGAATCTTAAGCAGGCTCTACACTCAGCACCGGGCCTGACATGGGGCTCGATCTCACGATCCTGAGATCATGACCTGAGCTGAAATCAAAAGTTGGACACTTAACCACCTGAGCCACCCAGGTGCCCCTGATCTTCATAATCCTTTTAAAGGTGACTAAGCATTTAAATATGTTGTGTATGTATATGTGTGTGGGTATGCACACACACAAATGTGTAAAATCATTATTATGAATCCAAAGTCTTCTCCACCATATTTTTATTAACAGGTTTGCTGGCATATAGGAAATCTAATAGAGTTGGTGATTGCTTTCTTATCTGGCTGCTGTATTGATCTTTCAGTTATAAATGTACACAATCTTATCATATGTAAATAATAATATATATATATTTTCTCTTTTCTATGGTTATGCTTCTTATTTGTTTCACATCTCACTTTAATGCTAGAATTTCCAGGGGCACCTGGGTGGCTCAGTCAGTTGGGTATCTGCCTTCAGCTCAGGTGATGATCCCAGGTCCTGGGATCCAGCCCATGTCAAGCTTCCTGCTCAGCGGGGAGCCTGTTTCTCCCTCTCCCCCCTGCTGGTACTCTCTGTCACTATCTCTTTCACTCTCTCACAAATAAATAAATAAAATCTTTTTAAAAAATTGCTAGAATTTCCAGAACTTTAAATAAAGGTAATAAGGGCAGGATCCCCTTTGATTTCCTTACTTTAATGGAAACACTAGTATTTCAGTATTAAGTGTGATATTACCTGTATTTCATGAAAATATTCTTTATTATTTTAAGGAAGTTTTATTCACTTTCTAGTTTACTATAATTAAGACTCAAAAGTAGAGGCACCTGGCTGGCTCAGTTGGTAGAGCATGCAACTATTGATCTTGGGGTTGTGAGTTTGAGCCCTACATTGGGTATAGAGATTATTTTTTTTAAAGATTTTATTTATTCATTTGAGACAGAGAGATACAGAGAGAGAGGGAGAGCATGAGCTAGGGGAGAGGGAGAAGCAGACACCCCACTGAGCCAGGAGCCCGACGTGGGGCCCAACACGCCCTGTGCAGGGCCCAATTCCAGGACCCAGAGATCATGACCTGAGCTGAAGGCAGACTCTCAACCATCTGAGGCACCCAGGTGCCCCTAGAGATTACTTAAAAAAAAAAAAAAAAACTCAAGGGGTGCCTGGGTGGCTCAGTTGGTTGAGCATCCAACTTTTGGTTTTGGCTCAGGTCATGATCTGGGGTCTTGGGATTGAACCCCACCTCAGGCTCCATGCTCAGCTGGGAGTCTGCTTGAGATTCTCTCTCTCCCTCTGCCCCTTGCACTCACACACACTCTCTCTATCTCTCTCTAAAATGAATAAATAGGGCACCTGGATGGCTCAGTCGTTAAGCATCTGCCTTTGGCTCAGGTCATGATCCCAGGGTCCTGGGATTGAGCCCCGCTTCGGGCTCCCCGCTCCACAGGAAGCCTGCTTCTCCCTCTCCCACTCCCCCTGCTTGTGTTCCCTCTCACTGTGTCTCTATCTCAAATAAATAAATAAAATCTTTAAAAAATTAAAAAATAAAATGAATAAATAAATATTTTTCAAAAACCTCAAAAGTAGGTTTTATTTTTATCATATACCTTTTAAGCACTTATCTAAATGAATATATACCTTCCTCCATTTGACCTATTGATGTGATGATCAGGTGTTTTGGGATAAACTCGACCAATTTTTTAACCAATTGTAGAATTGAACTTGCAAATACCTGTTTTATTTAGGATTTTTACATTTCTTTCATAGTGAAAATCAGTCTGAATGTGTGTATGTGTGCTTTGTCAGGTTTTATATCAAAGTTTATGCTGATTTTGTAAAATTAACTAAGAGATTTTCTATCTTTCTCTATTCTATGTAACCGTTCCTATAACATTGTAATTATGTTTTTCAGGAAAGAATCCACTCTTCAAACTATTTAGGCCCAAAATCCTTTGAGGAGTTAATTCTTTAACATCTTTTTCAATTTCTCTCATAGTTTTTAAACTTTTTCTGTTTTCTACTTCACTTAATTTTGATAACATATTTTTCTAGAAAGTTTTCAATTTTATCAGTATTTCCAAACATATGGCCAGGCATTATGAAGTAGTACATAAAATATTCATGATTTTTTTTAAAGATTTTTAATTAAAAAATAAATAAACTCTATACCCATCGTGGGGCTCGAACTTACAACCCCAAGATCAAGAGTCACAAGCTCCACCAGCGGAGCCAGCCAGGCACCCCAAAATAGACATGATTTTTAAAAAAAATCTTGTGTTATCATTCTTAATTTTCTGAACTGTGTTTTCACCCTCTTTCCTCAAACTGCCTGCCTTTTGTCTGCATTACTGGTTCTTTAGAAGGAAAGATAGTCTTGGGGTATATAAATCAATTACATTCTTCTCTTATTTTTCAATTAATTTTTTTCTGTTTTTCCTCATTTTTCCTTTTAAAATTTTACCTTATGTTATTTCATAGTTCTCTATTTCTGATTGGAATGTTATGCTTAGTTCATTTATTTTCATTCTATATTTTTCCAAAGTGAAAATATGTAAGATTATAAATTTGCCTGTAAGTACAGCTTTGGCTGCAGTCTATACCTTTTGCTATAAATATTAAACTGAAATTTGGCTTTGGCTTTGGGATTAGGCTAAAATCTGCTGTTAGACTATTACATTTCAACTTTAGCCTGTGGAAGACTGAATTGCCAAATGCTGACTTCAAAAGAATTCAAGGCATTCCTGAACTTGTGTGCAACCAATGACCAGCAGTCATATATATTACCATGATCTTTAATCAGATTAAGTACATCAGTAATGTGAACAAGACTTGTCATTTGGATATGTTTTAATTTCTGAATATAGGACAAGCATTTTGGATGTTCCTTTAGTAAAAAACTATATGCTTTATATGTTGAAATTCTATCAGTCAGTTGAAGTGTAACAGTATATTACTGTAAGAGTGTAACATTACAATAATTAATGATGATTGTGAAAAGTAGGTAAAGGTATACAAAATATACATATTAAGTGAAAAAGGATGTTATATTAGTAAAATTTTATGTGTATGATATGAGACCATTATTGTCAAATATATGAATATAATATTAGTATCTGGAGAGATAAAAATCATTGCTTCTCTGCCTTTTGGCTAAGATCAAGTGTAGAGAGATAAAAATCAGAAGATTGTATTTTTGTACAGTAATCATCCCTGGCAATGAGGTTCTAGGACATTTTTACTTTTATTTTATATATTTATATGATGCTTGAATTTTCATTAAGAGCACACATTATTTTTTATAAGAAAAAAACAATAAATATATTTAAAATACAAACAAAACTCTTCAGATATACAAGTTAGCAGTCTGATAAACTATATGATGATCTTTCTTTTCTTGGAAGATTCTGTGACCCAGTTACCTAGGACTTTTATTTCCTCACACTTTTTTTGCTGGCCTTTCAACCACTTCACAAATCATTATGCATATACAAGGAAAGAAAAACTAGTCAATTATGTCACATTTTATCAGCTATGGTGAAGAAATAGACAAAGTAGTGCAAGTGATTCATATAAATTGTTCAATCTTAAATGGTATATTCTAATTGGGTCCTTTTGTGCTTGATCAAGGAACTCAATTTAGCCAAATAGATTGTTACTTTAATACATGGGAGAGGGGTGAGCATTAGGGGGGAACCGAGGAATCTGAGATGCAGTGATGGAATGATTGTCCTGTCAGCACTCACAGGAATTGGACCTGGAGGGACAACAGGACCCAGGAGGCTCAAGGGACTGACAACTCTGTGTCTCCTCTCTTGCTATATATGGCCTTTCTTTTTCAGAGTATCTTTGCCTATCTCTGAAGTTTTGCTCTATTTTTCTCTTGCTTCCCATTGGCCTATTCCCTCTCTCTCTCTACAATTTACATCCATTCTCTTCACACTTACCTTCTAGAAGCCTTACTCCTTTGTTCAACTCCTCTCTCTCCTGCATCCTCAACCTTTTTCTTTCTATTGAATTTTACCCACAGGTATATAAGTTTGCTTCTCGCATCTTAAAAACCAAAACAAGCAAACCAAACGAGGCAAAACAATAACCCCTGTCTGGAACTCAAATCTTCCTTAAGCAACCGCGCATCTTTCTGGGTCCTTTCTCAAAGGTCTTGAAAGAGCAGTCCAGATACACTGCTTCCTCTTCCCTGTCACTGCCTCCTGGCTGGCTCTCGCCCTTATGTTGTAAATGAAGCTGCTCTGCTTAAGATCCCATTTCTGTTCCAGTCTAAACTCTTAACCACATTCATTCAACATAATTGATTCCTTCCACTTCCTTAAATACCCTCCTCTCTTTTGTGAAACCTCACACTCTCTTGTTTTTTCTTCTACCATTCTGGCCATTCCATCTCACATTTCCTTTACAGGCTGCTCCTTCTTTACTTATTCTCTATAAATTGAGCTTTACCAGGACTTAAAGCTTAGACTTCCTGTCCTCGTTCTCTTCCTACTCTTCTACATTCTACCTAATTGTATCCATTAACATGGCTTTAAATATTTTTTTTTAAGATTTTATTTATTTATTTTAGAGAGAGCACACGCTCAAGCAGGGGGAGGAGCAGAGGTAGAGAGGGAGATTATCTCTAGCAGATTCCGTGCTGAGCACAGAGCCCGACTCTGGGCTTAATCCCAGGACCCCGAGATCATGACCCACTGGAAACAGAGTTGGTCGCTTAACTGACTGCACCACTCAGGGGCCCCTAAATACTTTTATAACAAGTTAATTGAAAATGCAAGTAGATTGTTCTAGATTAGTGACATCTGATAGAACTTTCTGTAGTGATGGAAATGTTCTATATCAATGCTATCCAATACCATAGTCACTAGCCACCAGTGGCTATTGAACACTTGATAGGAAGCTAGTGTGATTAAGGAACTGAATTTTATTTTATTTTATTTTATTTTATTTTATTTTTTAAAGATTTTATTTATTTATTTGAGAGAGAGAGAATGAGAGAGAGAAAGCACATGAGAGGGGGGAGGGTCAGAGGGAGAAGCAGACTCCCCGCCGAGCAGGGAGCCCGATGTGGGACTCGATCCAGGGACTCCAGGATCATGACCTGAGCTGAAGGCAGTCGCTTAACCAACTGAGCCACCCAGGCGCCCCAAGGAACTGAATTTTAGACTGTATTCAGTTTTAATTAATTTAAGTTGAATAGCCACATGTGGCTAGTGGCTTTGATATTAGAGTTTGGTTTTAGATTAAAAGAAACAAAAGAGGAGTGTCTGGCTGGTTCAGTTGATAGAGCATGTGACTCTTGATCGCAGGGTGTGAGTTCAAGCCTCACATTAATTTAAACATTAAATAGTATTAAATAGTAGTAACAAAAGTTTGTGTGAATTTGGTTAAATGTAGTGGAAAACAGATGCACAGGTGCTGTGTGGTTTCAGCTTAGTCTCTGCCTCCCTTGGTCTGCATGTAGATCTTTTTCCCAACTGTTAATCCTGCTAACCAACAGTGACTCCTGGCCTGCCACCAGCCACAGAACAGCTTTCCCTGTAGCTCTCCACTAGTTTTCCTTTCTGGTCCCAGATTCTCCTGCAAGGTCTCCCTTATTCACCCAGGCTTCAGGAGGGCTGGTTAGGGAGTCAGCTCTCATTCTCCAACTTTCCCTTTTGAATCATTGATTTCCTAGCTTCTCCCATCATATTAAGTCTTTTTTTTTTTTTTAAGATTTTATTTATTTATTTGACAGAGAGAAACACAGCGAGAGAGGGAACACAAGCAGGGGGAGTGGGAGAAGCAGGCTTCCCGCTGAGCAGGGAACCTGACGCTGGGCTCGATCCCGGGGCCCCGGGATCATGACCCGAGCCGAAGGCAGACGCCTAACGACTGAGCCACCCAGGTGCCCTATCATATTAATTCTTATTCCTATAATATACTCATTTTGTAATATTCATAGTGGTTCTGCTTCCCTGATTCCTGATACACTCCTGAAATCTTATTCTCTCAGAATTCCTCAACTCAATAAATAGCATCAATATCCATTAATTTCCACCTTAACTCCCTACTTTCAGTCCACTACTGAGTCCTTAGCAAACTTGGGTTCAAAATACATTGTTGAATATGCCCACCTCTTTCTATTTCCTCTGCAATACCCTTGTCCAAGTAACTTCATTCTTTTCCCTGGTTACATTTCCATCATTAACCCCCAATATCAATTCTGTTTCTAAATACTAATTTTATTTTATTTTTTTTAGATTTTATTTATTTTTTTGACAGAGAGAGGCACAGCGAGAGAGGGAACACAAGCAGTGGGGAGTGGGAGAGGGAGAACAGGCTTCCCGTGGAGCGCAGAGCCCAATGCAGAGCGGGGAGCCTGATGCGGGGCTCGATCTCAGGACCCTGGGATCATGACCTGAGCTGAAGGCAGACGCTTAACGACTGAGCCACCCAGGCGCCCCTAAATACTAATTTTAAATATGTGAAAAATTTCAATGGCTTCCCATTGCACTTACTCACATAGTCCTGTGTAATTTGGCTCCACTCCTGCCGAATTCTCCAAACTCATCTTGAGCCACTATTTCCCTGACCAAATATACTCCAGCCCCAGTAGCTTCCTTTCAGTAAAGACCAAGCTCTTTCTCCTCTCAGGGTTTTCACAATACTATTCATTCTGCTTGAAATGTTCTTCCAGCTCCCCTTTATTCCTCACTTTCCTTGGTTTACTCTTTCAGGTCTTAGTTTATACATCACTTCCTTTGAAAGGCCTTCCTTGACCAGCCTAAGTAGGTCCTCCCTATTCTGTAACACTATATTATGTTAATTTCTTCTTTGCATTTATCACATTTTATAAATGTTTTGTTTATTTGTTTAATTAATTAATTAATTAATTTCCTCACTTAGCTGTGGTTTCCATGAAGGCAAGAGGCATTTTCTGCTTAATTCACCTTGTGAATTTGTGATTCAGTGCCTGGCACATAATTTGGTACTCAGAATGTGTTTGTGGAATGATGAATGTAGTGTGTGGATTCCTCCTAGCTTCTTTTTTTTTTTTTAATGTTTTATTTATTTATATAAAATAGGCTCCATGCCCAATGTGGGGCCTGAACTCACAATCCTGAGATCAAGAGTTGCATGCTTTGGCCAGGCAGGCACCCCTAAACATGAAACTTCTTTTTTTTAAGGATTTTATTTATTTATTTAAGAGAGAGAATGAGATAGAGAGAGAGAGAGAGAGCATGAGACGGGGGAGGGTCAGAGGGAGAAGCAGACTCCCCGCCGAGCGGGGAGCCCGATGCGGGACTCGATCCTGGGACTCCAGGATCATGACCTGAGCCGAAGGCAGTCGCTTAACCAACTGAGCCACCCAGGCGCCCCCAAACATGAAACTTTTACCTAGGCGCTTTTTTTTTAATGTTATATTAATCACCATACATTACATCATTAGTTTTTGATGTAGTGTTCCATGATTCATTGTTTGCGTATAACACCCAGTGCTCCATGCAGAACGCGCCCTCTTTAATACCCATCACCAGGAGAACCCATCCCCCCAGCCCCCTCCCCTCTAGAACCCTCAGTTTGTTTCTCAGAGTCCATAGTCTCTCATGGTTCATCTCCCCCTCCGATTCCCCCCTTCATTCTTCCCCTCCTCCTAGCTTCTTATTTATGGTTTTTGTTTCCTTATAATTTTAGTTTGACATGACTCTCATAGCCCAGCTCTAACTCCCTCCTCACGACACTGACTCTCTCTTTGGTTTTCCTCTAGGAATGGTCTGGTGCCTGATGCTGGTTTAATTAATTCTGGCAAGGCAAGTTTGAGTGGTGTTATAGAGTAAAACTCTGACAGCCTAGGCTGCTCCCTTAGCAGGGGCTTTGGGTAAGGTTACCCTTGAAAAGAGCTTTGAGACACACCATGATGGACATGTTCAGTGTAAGAATTATCACTATATTTTCCTCTTCTGTGCCATGATTCATCATGAAAATCTGAACACCAAAGATTGCTTGTATTCTGGGACTCCATTCAGAATAGAGTGGGAATACTTTGATAAAACCATTATGGTTTATGTTTACATAATCCTTGTTGTTTTTTTAGTTACTTGTATAAGTTGGCTTCTTATAATTTAATCCATCACTTTTCATTGTAGAAGTTAAATGCAAACAGCTAAAATGAGACTGGACTTTTTTTTTTTTAAGTTATTTATTTATTTATTTATTTATTTTTAAATTTAAGTAATCTCTACACCCAATGTGGGGCTCAAACTCACAGTCCTGAGATCAAGAGTCACATGTTCTTCTGATTGAGCCAGCCAGGTGCCCCTGAGATTGGATTTCTTTTTTTTTTTTTTTTTTTTTAAAGATTTTATTTATTTTTTTATTTGAGAGAGAGAATGAGAGACAGAGAGCATGAGAGGGGGGAGGGTCAGAGGGAGAAGCAGACTCCCTGCCAAGCAGCGAGCCCGATGCGGGACTCGATCCCAGGACTCCAGGATCATGACCTGAGCTGAAGGCAGTCGCCCAACCAACTGAGCCACCCAGGCGCCCCTGAGATTGGATTTCTAATTTAAAAAAATAAATAAAAGAAAAGAAAGCTAAAAGCAATAGAAAGAATGTCTAGTATTTCAAGTATATTTAAAACATTAACATGTTTAATTAATAGAGTTTATTTTTAAGAGCATGTTTAGGTTTAAGAAAAATGAGCAGATAATACAGTTTCCATATACTCCCTCCCCAAGCCCTCCTCTACCCCAGTGTTAACATTGTGTGATTGTTGGTACATTTGTTACAATTGACAAACCAATATTGATACATTATTATTAACTAAAGTCCACAGTTAATATTAGTGTTCACCTTTTATGCAGTATATTCTATGAGTTTTGACAAATGTATAATGACCTGTATCCTACATTATAGTATCACACAGAATAGTTTCACTGCCCTAAAAATTCCTTGTGTTCCACCTATTTATCTATCCCTCCCACCTTCTGAACTCCTGACAACCCCTGATCTTTTTCTATAGCTTTGCCTTTTCCAGAATGTCATACAGCTGAAATCACACATTTGCAGCCCTTTCAGATTGGTTTCTTTCACTTAGCAATGTGCATTTAAGATCTCTCCATGTCTCTTCATGGCTTGATAGCTTATTTCTTTATAGCACAGAATACTATTCTATTATATAAATACCAAAGTTTGTTTATCCATTCACCTATTGAAGGACATCTTGATTGCTTCCAAGTTTTGGCAATGTGAATAAAGTTGCTGTAAACATCATGTGCATTTTTGGAGGCACCTGGGGGGCTCAGTTGGTTAAGTGTCCAACTCTTGATTTCGGCTCAGGTCATGATCTCAGGGTTATGAGCCTGTGTTGGGCTCCATGTTGAGCTCCATGCTGGGCATGGAGTTGGCTTGGGGTTCTCTCTCTCTCTTTCTCCCGGTGCCCCTCCTCCCCTAAACAAAACAAAACAAAACAAAACATCATGTGTGCTTTTTGTTGTTGTTTTTGGTGTTTTTGTTTTGTTTTGTTTTTGGTGTGGGCTTAAGTTTTCAACTCATTTGAGTAAATATCAAAGAATACAACTGTTGAATCATATGATAAAAGTATGTTTAATTTTGTAAGAAACTGCCAAACTGTCCTCCAAAGTGGTTATACCATTTTGCATTCCCACTAGCAATGATTAAAAAAGTTCCTGTTGCCCAGGGAACCTGGGGTGGCTCAGTTGGTTGAATTTCTGACTCTTCATTTCAGCTCAGGGTCCTGGGATCGAGTGCTGCGTCAGGCTCCACACTTACCAGAGAGTCTGTTTCTCTCCCTCTTCCTCTGCTCCTCCTCCCCAACCACTTGCACTCTCTTCCCCCCCATAAATAAATCTTTAAAAATAAATAAATAAAAGTTCCTGTTGCCCTATATCCTTGCCAGCATTTAGTGTCAGTGTTTTGGATTTTGGCTATAATAGGTGTGTAGTAGTATTTCACTATTTTAATTTGCAATTCCCTAATGATATGTGATGTTGACTTATCTTTTCATATGTTTATTTGCCATCTGTATATCTTCTTTGGTGAGGTATCTATTCAGGTCTTTTGCTCAGCTTTTAATTGGGTTTGGGTTCTTTGCTTATTGTTGAGTTTTAAGAGTCCTTTGTATATTTTGTGTTTTTTTTAAGATTTTTAAAATTTTTTATTTTTAATTAACTACTTAATTTTTGAGTAATCTCTATACCCAACATGGGGCTTGAACTCACAACCCCAAGATCAAGAGTCACATGCTCCACTGAGTGAGCCAGTCAGGCACCCCAGAGTTCTTTGTATATTTTGGATATTAGTCCTTTAACAGATATGTGCTTTGCAAAGATTTTCTCCAATCTGTAGATTTCCTTTTCATTCTCTTGGCAGTGTCTTTGCAAAGCAGATGTTTTAAATATTAACACATCAGCCTTTTAATTACCATAAAGATAAGATGTCAGAGATGTTGCAGAAAACTCTTTTTTTAAGGAAAAAATCAATTTTTTAAAAAGGGAAAAAAATCCACTTTTTTTTTTTTTCAAAAAACCATCTTGATTACTAGGAAGATGGACTTGAATAACTTCCAGTCTCTTTTGACTCTAGTTTTTATGATTCTGTGGAAAGAATGATGGTGTATTATGGATTTTTCCCATATTAATTCTAGTGTCCCCTCTCCATTACCACATTAATATATGTTAATTGAAGAAAGTTTAGGAAACATCAAAAAGAAGAAAATATGATTTTTTTTCCTAAACAGTATAGCACTAAGTGCAAGAATTTTGGATAGCAAAAAATTCAAACAGGTGTGCCTATATGCCTATCTTTCATTAACTGCAATGAAATTAACCTTTTTACTACTTCATGGATGGAAAGACAGTAATGTGGTACATAAATAATTAACTTTTATTTTTTTTTAATTTTTAAAGTTTATTTTTTTAAAATATGGAATGCTTCACGAATTTGCATGTCATCCTTGTGCAGGGGCCATGCCAATCCTCTCTGTATCATTCCAATTTTAGTATATGTACTGCTGAAGTGAGCACAATAATTAACTTTTTAAAAACACATATTTAGGGGTGCCTGGGTGGCTCAGTTGGTTTAGTGTCTGACTCTTGATTTCAGCTCAGGTCATGATCTCAGGGCCATGAGATTGAGCCCCATGTTGGACTCCATGCTGGGCATGGGCCTGCTTAGGATTCTCTCTCCCTTTCCCTCTGCCCCTCACCCCACCCCCCCAAATAAAATAAAAAAATAAAATAAAAACATGTATTTATTGTAATAAGTATCACCAAAGTGTATGAGGTAAAAAGTGATGGTCTCCCTCCACACCATCCTTCTTTATAATTGTAATTATTTTCTATAGAAACAAAAATCTTTATATCTATGCTTACCTGGTTATACACATACATACAGACATGCAAGCTTCATGAGTCAGGGATCACCCATGTCTATCTTGATGTACATCATTGTAAGCCTAGTGCGCACCATGGGCCTTAGTACACAGAAGGTGCTAAATTGAATGAATAAATGTCACACTCTACCTTGTTCTGTAGGTGGCTTTTTTTTTTTTTTTTTAAATTTAAGAATGTAACCTGAATATGTTTCCATGTTAGGGCATCAATAACTACTTCATTATTTTCAATGGCTCCAGAATAATCCACTATGTGAATATGCTATAATTTATTCAACCAGTACCCTATTACTGGATGTTTAGGTTACATTATATATATATATATAAATATACATATATTTTAATTTATTTGAGAGAGAGAGAGTGAGAGAGAGAATGAGCAGGGAGAGAGGCAGACGGAGAGGGAGAAGCAGACTCCCCACTGAGCAGGGAGCCCGATGCGGGGCTCAATCCCAGGACCCTGGGACCATGACCTGAGCCGAAGGCAGATGCTTAACGACTGAGCCACCCAGGCGCCCCTAGGTTATATATATTTTTATACACACACACACACACACACACACGCACACTTATGTACAGCATTACAAACAATACTGCAGTAAGCATGATAGCCAAATTATTTTGTATAAAAGTTCTATCAATTTGTCTTCTTACTAACAGTGAATGTGTGTTGAGTTCTCCACATCAATGCTAGGGATGATTTCCCAAATTGGATATTATCAATCTTTGTTGTTGTTGCTGTTTCTTTTGTTTGGAAAAAAGGTCCTTACAAGGGGAATTGCAGGCTATTTTGCTTTAAAGTGAAGTTGGGATTCAAATTGGGAAGATTCTAAATGGCAAATAGGACATTTGAATATTTTTAAAGCAGTGAAAGAGAAAGGGTTTGAGAATTTTTTTTTTTAAGATTTTATTTATTTATTTGACACACAGAGAGTGAAGGAGCACAAACAGGGGGAGCAGCAGAGAGAGAGGGAGAAACAGACTCCCCGCCGAGCAGGGAGCCCGATGCAAGCTCCGTCCCAGGACTCTGGGATCACGACCTGAGCTGAAGGCAGATGCTTAACGACTGAGCCACCCAGGCACCCCTGAGAATTTTTTTTTTTTTTTTAAGATTTTATTTATTTATTTGACAGAGAGAGAGAGAACAAGTAGGCAGAGAGGCAGGCAGAGGGAGAGGGAGAAGCAGGCTCCCCGCTGAGCAGGGAGCCTGATGCGGGGCTCGATCCCAGGACCCTGGGATCATGACCTGAGCCGAAGGCAGCGGCTTAACTGACTGAGCCACCCAGGTGCCCCCCCTGAGAATTTTTTTATACATTATAAAATGTTTGAGCTCGAAGAGATCTTAAAAATTATCTGTTTCAGTGAACTTTTTTTTATAGATGGGGAAATAGAAATTCTGAGAAGTAAAATGATTTATTTAACCACACACTATCCATTAATAGCAGATCTGATATTAGACCAAGATTTTTTGGGTCTCAGCCCATTATTCTTTGGTTTTATTCAGCAAATATTTACTAAACATCTTGTACTAAGTACTAAAGAAGATTCAGCAAGTAAGAACACATACTTATTGAGCACTTTCTTATGCCAGATCTTTCAGATACATGGTATGGTATATACCACATCAATCTACTACATTTTTTATTTTTGTTTTGTGTGTGTGTGTGTGGTTCCTTTTTTTTTTTTTTTTTTTTTTTAGTATTATTAGGTATTCCTATGTTTCAGTAATAGTAGTAATTCTTAGAGTCAAGCCTGGAATAAGTTCTGTAGATCAGGAGGAAAATGATACTATTGTTTTACTCAAAAATGTGTCAAATGGAAAGCATGGCTGATTGCTTTTTTTCTCAGGTCTGTTTAGGGTATCAGGCACTTCTCTGTGTAGGTCCTCAGTGTGCACAAACCTGAGAAATGCCGCAATTGAGAGAAGGCCAGCTAAGTTGGAAGAGTGCCTGAAATGTGGCTGGGGACATAGGTTGGACAGATCAAGGAGGGCTTTGTTGATCTAGTTAAAGATTTTTGCTTTTGTTCTAAGGAAATGGTAAACTAATGAAGGGTTTTAAGTGGATGCTCCGCAGGGTCTTATTTGCAATTAAAAGAGGAGGGGGGGACACTTGGGTTTTAAATGCATTAGGAAAGCTGCAAGGTCAATGAGTCAGGAGGCTATATATCATTAGTCCAGGTGGTAGTTGATGGTGACTTGTTCCCTGGCTACAATATATAGAGAAGTGGAGATACATTAGGGACACAGAACTGACAAGATTTTGGTTAACTGATATGGCATTGAGAGGGAGAAGGGGTCTTGTATTACTCTCTAGTTCCCAGCTAATGCTGCTGGATACAAGTGGGTGATGTTCACTGAGATGGGAACTCTGGATATATGATTGGGGGGAAGATCATGTGGTCAGTTTTGAAATGTTGTTTTGAAGGGCCTGAAAATCCACTTAAAGGTCTAGGGGGTGATTAGACAAAGGAATTAGAGGTTAGAGAAGAGCTAGAGATTTTAATTTGGGAGTCTTGTTCATATGGTAGAAGACATTGACTAGGTAGAGGCACTTTTTTTTTTTTTTCTTTAAGGAACTTGATCGCCAGGAAGGTCTAAAAAAGCGTTAGATGGTTCAGATCCAGAATTTTCATTTCATTAATTAATGAAATTTCATTTCATTAATTAATAGGATTACTCTATTTTTATTTTTATAAACATCTGGGTTATTTTTTATTTATAATATTATCTAACCTTTGGATTACGAACGAAAATCCTTGTTGCTGAATTAGCTAAATACCATAGCAGATACATGTTTAATAATTAGTAAGGGATTTTTAGGTAGTGGAAATGTCAGATCCTTGCTGAACAGATTGGCTAGATAGTACTTTGGTCAAATATTTCATATTTTGATCCAGCTACCTTTGGAAAATAAACTGGCATTTTATGTGCTTAAGCACTTTCAAGAGCACTCATCTAACTTTTCCTCGAACCACTGATTTGTTGTCACATCATAGAGCTTATTTCGGGAACCAGTGAGCTCTTAAAAATAAGCTTGTTTCTTAATCAAAAGGACAGTATTACATTACAGCTGAATTGGATAAAATTAGTATCCAAACCGCGATTGAAATTCTAATGCCTTTGTCTTGTCTTTCTTATACCTAGTAAATGGCTACAAAGGAAATGTCACTTCACATAAGATTAGTTGCCAAGATTTTAAAAAAGAAACACAGATATGTTCCTCACAGTTGCCCTAACCACGCAGCTTTTGTGCTGCTTCAAGTTGCTCAAACTGTGCTATGAGGAAGCCCTTATACTGCTTAAAAGGCCAGGGACTCAAACAGGCTATTGCACAACTCTTCACCACCGGGCGGTTTCGCTTCCAAATCTGGCCTTCCTATCATCCCACGGCCGGAGTCGCTTCTGGCTCCAGTGGAGCCAGCCCGGTTCCCCCTCAAAAGCAGCCAGGGTTTCCTCGTCCGAGCCATGGGCGCCCCTCCCTCCGCCCAAGGTTTACGCGAAAGTGAAGCCGCGCGGGCGCGGGGCCGCCGGAGGTCCCATTGTCCGGCAGGGGAGACCTGCTCTCCCCAGGGCGACTCCCGCACTCGGGTCCCACCATGTAGGTTAACCAAAGGTCTACGGGTCTCCGCGCCACTCCCCTCCCCCCGCCGTCCCATTGTCTGCCTCGCCCCGCCCCGGGGGACACGTGCGCCTGCAGCTTCCCGAGCGAGAAGAGCGCGGGGTGGCGGCGGCGTGGACACCGCCGGGAACGGCTGCGCGGCCGCGGCGCCGGGGGTGGGGGCCGGGCGCGCACGGACCGGTGGGTGCCCTCCGGGAGCTGCGGTAGCGTTCCGCGCCCCCCGCCCCGCCGGCCCGGGACGGGGCGGGGGGTGGGCCGGGTGGGAGCTCAGTGGGGGTGGCGTGCGCGTGGTGCTGCGGTGGGGGTGGGGTGGGGCGGGGTGGGGAGATGCCTGTCTCCTGACAAAGGAGAACGACTGGGACACGCTGAGCCGGCCCGCCCCGCTGGAGGAGAGAGGGAGGGGGAGTGCCGGGAGGGGAAGGGGCGGGCCTTTCATTCACTGTCGGCCCCTCCGTCGCCGCCGGAGCGGAAGGGCGGGGTCTCGCGCCCCCCACCCCCGGGAGGTGAGGAGCAAGGGAGGTGGCGGGGCGTGGGGGCGGAGCCCGCGGGCGCGCGTCCCGAGGCGTAGGCTACGTCGTCACGTCAGCGCGGGAGAGAGAAAGAGAGGAGCCGACTCGGCTGGGACTGGGGGACGGAGTCGAGAGAGCGAGCGAGGGAGGGTGTGAGCGAGCGTTCGAGCGAGGAGGGGAAAGGCGGCCACTCGTGCCTGAGCGGCCGCGGACGGCACTGGAAGTGGTGGGGGAAAGGAACAGGGAGGGGAAGAAGAAAGGCCGAGAAAGGAGCCGGCCGGAGGCTGGTGGTGGTGGTAGGGGGAGAAGGAGGAGCTGGAGGAGGGCAGGGGCAGAGGGAGTGAGTGAGAGAAGCGGACGCGCGAGGGAGGGGAGGGAAGGGGGGGGGGTCACGCGGGCGCGCGCGCGCGCACCGGGAGCGCGCTCGGAGGCGAGTGGAACTGGATCGGGTTTGCTGCCAGCGGCGTGAGCTTCGGCCGCCATTTTACAACAGCTCCACTCGCGCCGGACACAGGGAGCAGCGAGCACGCGTTTCCCGCAACCCGATCTCCTCGGACAGGATTCTTCCGCCGCAGCCCAACGGGGAGGTAACGACCGCCTGGACCCGGGTCTGGGAGGGGAGCACCGTGACATTGTGGAGTGAGCTGGGAGGAGGAGGAGTGGGGAGAAACCGGCTTTTCTGGAAAATGGATTCCAAGGGGGAGAGGAGCACGTTGACTGGGGCTGCTTGAGAGTAGGCCGCGGCCCGCGCCGCCACTTCCTCCTCTTCTCCATGTGCTGCCGCCGTTCGGGCTTTGTCTGCGGCGCTCCAGGGAGGAGGCGGCCCCATGGCCCGCGCGGACCACGAGCGGCGGCGGAGTTGGTGCTGTCGTGGCCGCCGTCGCGGCGCGGGAGTGGGCGGAGAGGAGCGGGTCCCGTCCCGCAGCCGCGCGGCGAGCTTGGGTGGTGCTCGCGGTCCGGCGGGCGTTAGGCAGTTCGCGGAACGCCCTCACTCCGCCGGGTTACCGGCCCCGGGCCGGGGGTGGGACAGCTGGCCCCGGCGCCGCAGTCACTGCACGGACGGGCGAGGGGTGGGGGCTTGCACCATGCGCCGCGGCTCACGTCTCGGCGGGGCGGGCGGGCGGCCGGGGGTCGCCGGCGCCCGGGGCGGAGAGAGCCATGTGTCACGGCGGAGACGGCGGCGCTGGGGGGGGGGGGGCGGGGAGAGCTTGTGGCCTGGCGCCGCCGCGGCCTCGGTGTGGAGGGGCGAGGTTGTGCTGCTCCTGCTTTCTGGGGGCTCCGATCTTGGCTTCAGGTTGACGTTGGGAGCCGGTGATGGTCGTCTTGGCCTGGGACTCGGTGGGTTTCCGTTGAAGGAAGTTGTAGGACATTTGAAGGCGCAGAGCACGTGTTTCTAATGGGCTCCTGGTGGCCGCAGCGGTGAGGCTGCCGCTATGGGTGCGGAGTCGGGGGCGGGCTTTGGGGTGCGGGGGTGAAGGGTGGAGAAATTGGGTGGTAGGAAGGTAGCTTGTGTGAGCGCTTTGTTCTTCGCTGGCTGTTGTTACTGATCTATAAGCGGCAGGCGGGAAAAGCGCGCACTTTGGGGGTTTACCTTTGAGAGAGAAAAGCCCAGCTTTGCTTTCTCCACACACCTCATTCTCTGTACGGGCACAGCTGTATGTGGCACGCTGGCTCGTCCTCCTGCTGATTGGGCTCCATTTGTAATATGGTTTTTTCTAGGGAGTGTTAGCAGGTGAGGCAGGGGTGGTGCTAAGGAAAAACATAGTGAATCTGTCCTCCTGTGCCCCGCGCTCCAAATCTGGCTTGTCAGGCGATAGTGACTGTAAGGCTTCTTTAAAGGGAGGCGCAGGTTGGCTGGTGTAGAAATTGGTAGAGAAAGTAAAGATTGGGGCTCTTATATTTCCTCTACCCTTTTTGAAGATCCTAGTTTAATTTTGCTTATTGCGTTTGAACAGATCTCTGGAAACATGGCTACAGAACATGTTAATGGAAATGGTACTGAAGAGCCTATGGATACTACTTCTGCAGTTATCCATTCAGAAAATTTTCAGACATTGCTTGATGCTGGTTTACCACAGAAAGTTGCTGAAAAACTAGATGAAATTTACGTTGCAGGTAAGAACTAACACTTGCAAAATTATATTATGAAATTTTTCTATTGGATTTCTGGCTTTGAGCTAAAATAGCAACTTTTTGTGGTTTCCAATAAGTGTGGGAACTAGAGTTTTGCTTTGTCGTGATAGTTGTGAACTAGAGGTTTAGGTGTATAGAGGGAGGGAAGAAGGAAAGGTTAGGAGGTAAAGGCTGGCTGGCCAGATGGATAAGTATATGATGGTAGCAACAGCTGCTAAATGTTGGGAACAGGCCATGTGACTTTTTGGGGGTATTTTTATAGTAGGATTCTTGTTAAATAACTTGGTAACTGTAGTCTTGTAGTCTGTCTGTCTTGGTGTGGCTGTTGCTTTTTCTAGTGGTATTTGAAATTGAGTAGAGGTTCAGTTGTCATGCTTGGTACTTTGTTGGTTGATTTTAGGATTTGTAAGCCTATATATTTACTGTAGAAATATTTAGCCTTCAGAACCATGTGACTTAGACACAACATGATGTAAAAGAAGTTGATTCATTATTGCAAGTGTGGTTGAGAGGCCTTATTTAGTTGAGATTGCAGTTCAGAATGACTAAAGTATGTGTGTTTCTCATATATAGATAAGGGAAATGGAAGAATTCTTAGTTGGCAAGCATGTACCTGTATTGGCAATCATGATTTCTTAAAAAAAAAAAGTTTCCAAAAATATTAAAGTTGACAACTAATTAAGTTTTCTCTTCTCCAGGGCTGGTTGCACATAGTGATTTAGATGAAAGAGCTATCGAAGCTTTAAAAGAATTCAATGAAGACGGCGCATTGGCAGTTCTTCAGCAGTTTAAAGACAGTGATCTCTCTCATGTTCAGGTAATGCTAATTTCAGTGTAAATAAAATAAACATGAGTAGTTTTGAAATAGTTTATTTGGTTAGATACAGATAAGACAGTAATTGTTAAATACATTTGGAAAATTCTTTTGTAGAACAAAAGTGCCTTTTTATGTGGAGTCATGAAGACTTATAGGCAGAGAGAAAAACAAGGGACCAAAGTAGCGGATTCTAGCAAAGGACCAGATGAGGCAAAAATTAAGGTATGTCTTTAAAAACTTTAAAAAAAATTCCCTTCGGTTTTGAAGTTCTTAACTCTTTTCTAGCTTTGCTGAATATTCTTTGGATGTGAAATGGGTGTGTTTCTTTAAGATGTTGAGAGTTAATAACAATGAGATAATTTGTTAATCTTTTCTATTACTATTTTTTGAAAAGTTTCCTGCCTTTAGTTATTTGTTTCTAGAACAACTCATTTTTAAGTTTTTCTTGTTACTGAGCTATGGCTTAAATCAGTGCTATTGGTGTTCTAAGGAAAACACTTAAAATACGTCTGCCATATTTCTAAATGTTTTCTGAAAAGCTGCAAGTCCAGAATAATGACAGTGGAACAAAAATGGGAGGGGATCAGGTCACTCCTCTACGGGTGGGGAGTGTACCTTTAACAGTTGACTGTTTTTAGAATTCTCAAACCCCAAATTAAATGGATTAAAATTTTTAACACTGTCTTTTTTCTTTTCTATTACTGTTGATTTTAAGGCTAATTTGTTCATTTCTAAAGGCAGCTTTTATCAATAAAATTGATTAGTGTAGAAATGTAAATGAAGAAACAGGCTGGGAGTGAAGTTCTGTTTTTTTTCATTAAGGTCATATAGAACGGTAAGTGGACTCAAATGCAGCTAGGTTTTGATCTTTGTTTTGGTTTTTAGTTCATAGAAAATAATGGTGATCATAGTAGTTTTAATCTGATGCTCTTAGTATAGTGTACTAGTGCTCTTGAACCGAGGGTTATGGTTTAAGAAAGTCGGTTATTAATGCTGCTAAGTGATGCTTTAATGGTACGGGAGGAGGGAAACTTGGAATAAGGAGTTAGCTGTTAACGTCATCCATAAATTTGAGGCTTTCACAGGTCTACCTGTGAGTGAATTGTGTTTGAATTATAAATCTAACTTTCTCCATAGAAATGGAGTATAGTTGTCCCCAGTGTAATTATGTCGATTCTAATTAAATATACATTTAGGGGTTATGATTATTAAAATCTTATTAAAAATGTAAAGTTTAGTTTATGTGATTTTTCTGTTCTATCTTTGGGAGAGAGTGGCTTAAAGCTTTAGTGTGACTTAAATTACAGCAAGACAGTACTTTTTATAGGATTTTTTTTTAATAGGATGTTTGATGGGGAATAAGTTTTCCTTTATTTAGGGATTGATACAAAAGGTATTTGGGTCATAATAAAGACTAAAGTGAAAAAAAGATTAAGGTGAAAGAAACAGGGATTACATATGGGGAAAAGGGAAGATGAGCCATTTAACGGTTTCATTTATGTTTTAGTAGTGTAATAGATTTCGGTTTATTTTTGTTACCCAATGTTGCATCCTTCAGTAAACATTTGGGTATAATAGAAAAAGACTGCTTAAGATAATGTAGCGGTTTGTGGGAGTTTAGGAATAGTTATTTTACTATAGTATTTTTTCACAGATATTTAACATTCTTCACGTAGGAGATATGTAAAATCTGTCTTGTCATTTTCATTTCCAGAGACTGAAGTGACCTTAGGTCACTTAACAGCATTTCGATAAGATTGTCACTGTGTTTGGTGTCAGCTTATTTTTATTTCAGAATTTATCAGCTAATTATTAGATTTTATTCTTTAGAAAGGGGTTCTGTGCTTTGTGGTTGAGATGGTGGAGGAGAATAATTCTTGTTTTTTTCCTTAGGCTAGCAGTGGACCACTTCTAACACTTTTTGCCTATAGTAAGGGGTAAGAGAAACTAACACTCTGATTAGTAAATAGGAGTTGTGTAAATTTTAACAGTTCATTTTTAGGGAGATAAAACGTAGAAGTTATTTCACATTGTTGCAGTTAGATAAAGTTTTCAAAGTCATTTTGGACTTTTGAATGAACCATGTTGTCTGTGAAGCATGGTGCTTGAATGTCAGATGTATTAAGGAGGATGTTTTTCCTGTAACTTCTAAGTTTCTGGACTTAGTTTGGGGAGTATAATTTAAGGTTGGTGAAATGCCCAGAATGGCAGTGTGTACCTGAAGTGTGGGGTACAGGGAATTTATTGAATGAAAAATCCAGACTTGGGGGAGAGGAAACTTACCTAGTTCCTCCTTTGGGAGAGAATTAAACTCAACCAAATTAGGGGCAGTAATTTTTTTAGGAGATAACTAGCAGAGTAGATACAGACCTCGTCTTGAAAGTTGTTGATGGATCAACATTAGATTTTTGTTGTTCAGTAATCACTAAATAATTGGAGATCAGAAAATAATTTGAGCAGGATCCTGAAATTTTCACTAGAAATTAGAGCTACTGCAGGGTACGTTAAAGGAGAAATTCTAAAACAGATACCAGAAACCTGTTTGTAGGGATTGTTGCCAAGGTAAATGGGAAAGATTTGAACAAGATTGATTTTTAACTGTGAAATGCATGGGTGTGGTCTTGTGAATTAAATGTATTAATGACTTTTGAACTTTTCAAGGCACTCTTGGAAAGAACAGGCTACACACTTGATGTGACCACTGGACAGAGGAAGTATGGGGGACCGCCTCCAGATTCCGTTTATTCAGGTCAGCAGCCTTCTGTTGGCACTGAGGTAAAGAAACTAAAAACTTGTACCTTTTGTAGTAAATGCACAGGTATCTGGTTTCCTAAAGAAACTCTCCATGGTTTTTACTTCATGTTTGATTTACAGATATTTGTGGGGAAGATCCCAAGAGATCTGTTTGAGGATGAACTTGTTCCATTATTTGAGAAAGCTGGACCGATATGGGATCTTCGTCTAATGATGGATCCACTCACTGGTCTCAATAGAGGTTACGCGTTTGTCACTTTTTGTACAAAAGAAGCAGCTCAGGAGGCTGTTAAACTGGTAAGTTTTTTTTCCTTCAGTCTCCACATTCACTATCTTTAATTAAAGCCAGGTTTTTTCTTACTGTGCATAAGAGTTAACCAAATGTTTTTTGAAGTGCTGATAAGGCACTGTCTTACAGTCTCTGTGTACTCATTGTAGCAGTATTCTTTGCATATATAGTTGATTGGACTGAGGATCTATAAGTTAGTGTGTCAGAATTCTGAGTTACTGGTTCTTTAAGACAACTAGCCAGTAATGGTTTTTTAATAGGAATGTTAAAAGATTTCAGAAAGTAACTACATAGGGGGGTAGGGTTCCCTTATATTCTGGCTGTATCTGGGCTATCCCTTTTTCTAAAATATATCACAAAGACATTGTGATGATAAATTTCTAGTTAATAAAGGGTTTTGTGGTGAGTCGCAGTATTTGATTTCAAAATACCAGATATAAGGTGTGGGGACCTAGTAATTTTTAAGAAAATTGTTAATGATTCAAATTATAGTTTATATGATTCATCTTTAAAGCAGTCTTACTAAGTTTTGTGACTCAGATGGTTTCTGCATTTTATAATTTATGATGTCAAAGGTTAATTTCAACCCAAAAAATGTACCAAAAAGTACTGCTGGGGGGGAACTTTTGTAAATGGTCCATTAAGGCAGTTATTTGTTAAATTTGCCTTGTCTGGCTTACCTATTTTATGGGTAATTCCAAGTAAACTTAATATCCCTGGGTTGATTTCTTCTGAATTTTATTATTCCTTTCCTCACATTCAGATGTTTCACATTTTAAGGCATACCATAAGGAGAAAAACCAACTATGCTGTTTTTGCTTTTTATATTGCTTGAATCTCTCCATTGGTGTGTATAACTGAATATGGTAAAGACTTTACATTAGAAAAGTGATACTTGAAAGATTATAGTGTCTTTAAAAAAAGAATTTAGGAGTTTAGGTATTTCCTTTTAAGTCATGGGTGATTTTTCCCTCCTTTAAAGAATGTGTCCTATTTCAGAGCAGGCATAGTTCTAGGTAACCATTCCTAGTAACCTTTGGGTGGTCAAAATTTTAACTTTTAAGCAGTTGAGGTAAAATTAAGGACTTTTTTAGAGTTCTGGAAAGATACTTTTGGAATCATCCAGTTTAATTTATAAAAGAATACTAACATTTTTGCCAGGTAGTAATAAAAAGTAGTGGTAAGTTTTAATGCGGCATTGTAGAATGAGAAGACAAAGAAATACCTTACTACAACAAGCAAGTACAGAATTTACCACTGTTTTCAGATCCATTTTATTTATTTGATATTGCATAAAGTTCTTAGTAAGTATGGTTATTTAGTGTATAAGTGGTGATTTGTGTACTTACTAATATTTTTAAAGGAATCATTAAACCAGTATTTCTAGGACACTTAATGCTTGCTACCAAAATATAGTAATTATGGTAGGTCCTTACGAGAATTTATTTCTAGATGATTTCTAGAATCCTTAAAAAATGCATCATTAGAGGAAGATGATATATAATCCAATTGTAACATGATTTTGAGTGCCAGTAAAAACACATTATGAAAGAATGTTTCAGTTTGGGCAGTTGCCTTGGCTTAACAAATAAGATTGTCCAAGATTGCATTGGTATAGGCTTAGAATATATAGTGTTATTGATATAGTTAAGTTTTCTAACTATAATGCAGAAAGTTCCATAGATAGCCAAACAGCCATTTTGATTCATCTAGGAACTAATTCTTGTCCTTTTTTTCCTTTTTTTTTCTGAGTTTGTGATTTGAGTCCTTATCTGGGAGCATGTTTATTTACTGCCTGAAGGAGGCTTTGCATTTTGGTGCCTTTTAAAAAGATATTTTTAGTGGTGATGGTGTACATCCACTAGGATGAATTGGATGTATCATCGTTGCTTTTTTTAAAAGGATGCTTTACTGTGGTAGGATTTTGGTGATAATGGAATTGGGAGATTTGCCTTAATATAACTGAGAGGACTAGACTTTTGAGGAAAAGAAGCATTCTAGAGAAATAATAGAATTCAAGTTAATTACGGTGTTTTTTGCTACTTTGTATTTATTGTGGAAATGAGTACCCTTGTCCTAAATGTGTTCCTTTAAGGAGCATATTTTGAAAACTGTTCCTACATGTGGCGTATCATGAGAGTCTGCTTGAATTACACTTTTGTCTAAAGTGAATTTTTATATAAGATAATGGAATGGTTGTTCTAGTTGTAGATGATCATATGTTGAAAAAATGCCTGGCATTAGTTATAGATCAGACAGGATTGAGGGACCATTTCTTTTTGCTTTCCTGTACTTTGAGTGTCTTGAGGAGTACCCTAGGTCAGGATAGTTTATGTATTGGGGTGCCTAGCTGGCTCAGTCGGTAGAGCATGTGACTCTTGATTTTGGGGTCATGAGTTCAAGCCCCATGTTGGACATAGAGCTTCCTTAAAATGTAAAGATAATTTATGTATTTGACCTTATTTTTTGATATGATTCAGTAATGGCTTTCCCCCCTCGATTAAAAATGTGGATTTTGGGGTACCTGGCTGGCTTAGTTGGTAGAGCATATGACTTGATCCACAGGGTCGTGAGTTCGAGCCCCATGTTGGGGGCAGAGTTTACTAAAATATATATGTATATCGTGGATTTTAAATTTGTGTCTGAATTACTTGTAAAATGGTTTGGTACTAACAGCTGAAAAAGAGGCATGGACTTAGAAGCAGCTGCGAACTTTTTAAATGAAATGGTTTTCAGCCAACATTTGCTTTGTATTTTGGGGAATAAAAGTATTTTTCCCTAAATAATGATCTAAAGGGGAAGCAAGATCTAAATTTGTGAAAGGTAAATAAATAGCTACCTATTGAGTGCTTGTTAAAACTCAGGAGCTGTGCTAGGGTGCTACATTATTACCTTTATTTTTTTTATTTTTAATTTTTTTTACATTATTACCTTTAAATACTACCTCAATCTATTCTTGAAAATAATTGGAATTCATTCTTTAGAAGAGTAAATAGCTTGGGTGACTTACTGGAGGCCCTACAGCTTTAGTTTGATACCAGGTTTGTTTAGTTCAAGTTCTTCTCTTTGGCTAGGCATAACAGTTTAAGCCCGCAATGCACATTATGTCATCAGGTAGCCTGATTCTTTTAAATTATGTAGTAGTTTTGGTAGTGTTAAAAGGAGCATAGGAAATAAGTCCTGTTTCTACTGCCAGAATAGTTTTGGCATCTATCTTCATTGTTACCACCTTAGTCTAAGGTACCATTCGAAGAATCCTAGCTACTCACTGCTTTCCATTGTCCCTTTAGTCTTACCATAGGTTGGATCACAACATTCCCATGTTGAAAACTCTAATAATGGCTTCCAAAAAGGCCCTATCTTATTTGATCAGGTTTCTCCTTATCTCTTTCTTACTCTTTATTGCCCTTCCATCCATGCTTTGCCTTTTTGTCCCCCCCACATAAACTATGACCATTTCCATCTTCTGCTGTTCTGTTTTCTAACACTCCCCCAGTTACCATGGCTGCTGTCTTGTCAATCAGATCTTAGAAGGCCTTTCCTGACTTCGAGCAGCTTACCACCCAGTTGCCCCATGACAGTATCCTGAACACAATAAAATAGAATGTTTAGATGTATTTAAAGTTATTTCTTGGTTTTGTAAATTATTTGCTTATTCCTCCTTCAGGATACTAGCTCTTTTTTCCTGTATCCCTGACATTTAGAACAGTGCCACTATATATTTATCCCGTAGGTGCTGGATAAATAACCTACCTAACTGGCTCACTAGTGCCATCTAATCTGTTATTTATGACTCAAGAATTTATAACATTCCCATATTAGCTATGGGCTATTATGCTATTTAAAGATTGTCTAGCTTCCATTTGCAATTATTTATTCAGTGGTAGGGATTAGTGTAGATTAATGGGGGGGGGGCAGTGCTTTCCTCCTCATCCCCAGGGAGATATTTGGAAGTATACGTAGTATTTGGTGTTGTCACAAAGACCAGGAAGAACAGTAGGCAAGTGTGTATCTATTTGTGTGGTGTGCTACTGGAATTGAAGCTCAGGGCCACCAGCACCCCAGTGCCCATCACATTCCTAGATAATAGAAATATCACTGCTTAAAATGCTGATAGTGCCTATGTTGTAAACAGTGGATTAATTGGTCTCTATTTGCATATTAAAAGTTACATTTTTAATAGGCAGTGCTGGTTTTATTCACCAAAGTGATTGGTGTATGCTGGTGTAGCATCTGTAAAACCATTTTGATGAATGCAGGTGACAAGACAGGTCCACAAGATTTTTAGTAACATTTTAGCAAATAGTGTGCTTAACAGGAAAACTTTTATTGTGGACACACAAGGTAGTTTGATTCAGTTCTTGACTTTAGAGTTTATGGGATATGAGAGGCTGAATATAATGAAAGAGAAAGGAGATGCATTGTTCAGAGGGTAACAGTGATGAAGGGATAGATTGTATTGGGGTTGTTACAGAAGGCTTTGTGATAAAGATGATCAAGCAGGATAGTTAAGGAAACAGGTGAATGTAGTTGAAGCAGTGTTTTGTTGAAAGAAATGGGAGATGAAACTAGTATAAAGTCAATGCCAGAAGGTAATTGTCATGACTACTGGACTAAGTTGCATGATGCCATTCAAGTTTTGAGTGTTGGTGTGGGTAGCATAATGTAAATAACAGAGTAATGAAGGATGTTTGGATGAAGAGAACAAAGGCCTGGGAGGGGGACAGCCATAGAAAGGAGAGAGGTTACAGATTTTGAAAGGAGAAATGTTAGGTAATGGTATGCTATAGTTCATTCTGATTTTTATCAATGATTTAAATCAGGGCATAGTTGGACTGCCCTCAAAATGTCTGGTGACTTGAGTTTGCATGCAGTGGTAAATGCCCTGGATGACCATATCAGGACCTGAAATTTTGATAGCCTGAAACAGATAGTTAACACCAGCAAGATGGAATTGACAAAGGTCAAGTCCTATATACAATTAATTTCACAAGTAAGCTGTAGTGTGAGTCAGCAGTATGGTGTGGTTGCCAAATAAGCTAAGGTAATCATGGACTATGTGTTACAGAAGCATGATACTAAGAAGTGGGAGATTAGTAATAGTCTCCAGTTTATTCTAGACTCCTCAATCTCAGTCTGTATCTACAGTATTGTGTTTTGGATGTCAGTATTTGGTGACACTCTTAGGAGGCACATTAGTTGGCCAGTATCAGAGGAGGAATGATTAGCAAGGCATAGAGAACAATTCAGTCATGAGCATTGTGTGCAGGTATATGAAGTGCTGTCATTTGGGGGAGAAAACAGTTATTGTAGAATTTTTAGGGAAGTAGATTTTGGCTCAATGTAAAGATTTTTAGGGTGCCTCGCTAACTTAGAGCATTCAGCTCTTGATCTCAGGGTTGTGAGTTTGAACCCCACGTTGGATGTAGAGATTATTTAAATAAAAACTTAGATTCTTTACTTAAGACATACTTAAAACGGACAGGCTGGGGAGGTAGTGGCTTTGCTGCTATGGGAAGAG
Organism: Phoca vitulina; assembly: GCF_004348235.1. Lineage (NCBI taxonomy): Eukaryota > Metazoa > Chordata > Mammalia > Carnivora > Phocidae > Phoca > Phoca vitulina. Next base: position 5,756,490 of record NW_022589714.1, read on the forward strand.
TTAGGACTGAATAACCACTGCTGTGTTAGATTCCAAATCTGAGATTGCTAATTTTTGGGGGATTTGGCGACTGACTGGCTATGAGGGAAGGAAAAAGTGACTTGAGGTTTTAAGCCTGGATGACAGGACTGTTGCAGATTGTACAGCTCCTGTTTTGGTATTCTGAAAGACTGAAACTGCATTGATTAATGTTCAGAGTTCATCTTTATTTTGTCATTTCACTGTGGTACTGATTCTGAAAGCTAGATTTCTGAAATATCTTAACATCAGTGCTGAACTTCCTTGAGTTGGAAGGAGTCACTTTTTTGTTGTTCATTTTGATACTCTTATAGTGTCCTGATGTACTAACTCCTGAGAGTTAGGATTTATCAGTATTACATTAAAATCTCTGTTAAAGTTTAGAACAGTTTTGTAATGCCCTTCAACCACTGAACTCACTGTTACCCACCTGCTGGGATGTGAAGTTTATTTGTGAATTTATGGTGACTGGTCTTAAAATTATTAGAAAAGTTAATTCAAATACACATATAAAAATGCATGTTTAATCTGTAGATCAGGCACTGCTTTAGGAAATATTTATTTCTGTGTAGTGGGTACTTTTTTTCTTTTTAAAGATTTTTTATTTATTTTTGAGAGCGAGAGAGTGAGCACGAGCGGGGGAGACGGTGTAGGAGCAGAGGGAGAAGCAGACTCCCTTCTGAGCAGGGAGCCTGAAGTGGGACTCAGTCCCAGGACCCGGGATCATGACCTGAGCTGAAGGCAGATGCTTAACTGCTGAGCTACCCAGGCGCCCTTCTTTTTTCTTTTTTGAGTAATCTTTACACCAGACATAGGGCTCAAGCCCTTGACCCTGAGATCAAGATTTGAATGCCCTGCTTACGGAGCCAGGCAGGCGCCCCTCTAGGTACTTCTTTTACTTTATTTGGACAATATGCCCAGAGGGTCTCCTTTGCTCCTTTAATGATTTATTTTAATTGGAGAGCCAGTTTACTCTCTGTGGGTTAGCTCTAATTGTTCGTCTTTTTTTCTTCTTACTTAAAAAAACATGGATGAAGAATTATAGTTGACTTTCTAAATCTTGCTAAGTCTTCATGTCGTTTGTATTAGAGACCGCAGCCATCCTAAATAACCTTCTACCTACCCTGAATTGATTAACTGTAGCAGGGCAAGTGAAGAAACTTTTTCTGTAAATAATGAAACAGTCATTACTGCTTTGAAGCAGCATTGTTAAATGTTGTGGAAGTGGTATAACCAAGAATTCTAATTTTTCTTACAAGTTTTTCTTTCTTTTTTTTTTTTTTTTTTAAAGATTTTATTTATTTGAGAGGGAGAGAATGAGAGAGAGAGCACATGAGAAGGGGGAGGGTCAGAGGGAGGAGCAGACTCCCTGCAGAGCAGGGAGCCCGATGCGGGACTCGATCCCGGGACTCCAGGATCATGACCTGAGCCGAAGGCAGTCGCTTAACCAACTGAGCCACCCAGGCGCCCATCTTACAAGTTTTTCTTTTTTTTTAAACTTAGACATTTTCTTATGGTAAATAGGTCCTGCTCTTAGGACTTCTGGAGGAAAGTTATGCCGAGTCCTGTCACTTCAGAATAACTCCTCCTTTTCCCTTTAAACACTTTTTCTTCTATTTTTCTGATGATACTGTTTTTGTCAAGTCCTGGAGTTAAAGATTAGATGATCAAATGGAAAGCCATTGATTTGTCACTAAAGTGGAATATTTGGTGCGACATTATAAAAATTTAGGGAATGTATGTGTTTTTAAAGCAATTTGTTGTGTTCTTAGGTTAACTTATTTGTAATAGGGTATTGTAGTCTACTTGTACTTGTTCATAATCCCATACAGTGATGGATTCAACCATAGCTCTACTATTTTCAGGTAACCCATATATTTCTACTTTTAAGAGGTTTTTGGTCTTAATAGAATATAAATGCAATGAGAGAACAAGGTGTGTGGTAGGATTTTTCAACCCTCAGTACTATTGATATTTTAGATCAGGTAACTAACTCTTTGTTCTGCTGGGTTATCTTGTGAATTGTAGGATGTTTAATATCCTCTCTGGCCTCTGTATACCCATTAAATACCAGCAGCAAGCCCCCATCCCTAGTTGACAACCAAAAATGTCTTTAGACATTGTCAGATGTTCTCTGGGGGACAAAGTCACTGTTTAGAACTCTTGGTCTGTGTTAAACATAGAAGGGTGTTTTGTTGACCTTTATAGGATTTAGGTGTTGCAGAGTGTTCAGTTGAGCTCAAATCTACAGGTATGCAGAGGAGTTTGGATGATGGAAGTTTCAGGGAAAGCATTTTATTCAGAGGCTCAGCAGTATAGAGCTGTTTGAGAACTTAGGTAAATAGCTAAGATTATAGTATTGTGGAGAGAAAGGAGGAGTAGTAGTAGGAGTTTTAGGATGAACTTCTGTGATGTCCAAGTATTTGAACTTTATTTTGGTGATGGAGAGCCATTGAGAGATTGTTTTCACTAGGCAAAAACTGTCATCTCTTTTTTTTTAAATAAGGTCTCTGGCATAAGTGCAGAGAATATAAATAATCCTGGGATCATGATGACCAGGTACTTTGATAGCATGAATTGAATCAGTGGGGTAGAAAGTATAAAACTGTTCTGAACTTCATGTTAGATTTTGAGTATCTGGAGATGGAGAAAGGGACAGGGAAGAATTGATTTTTTGACTTACTATATGCTTTCTTGTCTTCTACCTGATGTACCTTTTATGCAAGAAAGGGAGAAGGGGTTCCTGGCTAGCTCAGTCAGGTGGAACGACTCTTGATCTCAGGGTTATGAGTTTAAGCCCTATATATGGTGTAAAGCTTACTTAAAAAAAAAAAAAGGAATGGGAGAGGAATGGTTTCACCTTTGCCATAAGGCTGGTCTACAAATTGTATGGAAATATATGTTGATTGTTTTTAGATTGTGTAGCCCCACTTGTATATACACACAACATAGATTCTGAGGCCAGGTGTGGGGGATTAATCCATAATTATTGCTGCTGCCACCATTATTACTACTAACATGAAATTTTGAGGTGATTCTGTGTAATGTAAATAATTCATGTTTCTTGATTAACTTGAATACTTCCGAACTTTGGTTTGTAAATAATACTGATCAGTGGATTTGTCACTTTGAAGATTGGGTTTTACCTCTAATATCTCACCCTTCAATGGGGTATAGTTGCTTGAAGACTTTACTTTTTACTGTAGTTTTATATTTGCTTCTGTACTTGCACCATAATCGATCCACTTGTTTTTCTCCAACTTCATTGTAGACTTGATGAAAATGAAATGGGGGAAAAAGTAGGGTTGGATTCAGGAAAAGAAGGTTCTCTCCTTTTAGAATTACATATTTAAAGGTGAAAACCCCTTATTGCAACTTTTTACAAGAGTGAAAAGGAGATGGGGAAAAATAGATTTAGGTGCTGGTTAACAGAATGGCGGAAAGCTTGCTGGTATTTGAATCCGTTTACCTTGCAAGAGGATAACTGGTCACCAGGATGAATTTAAATAGAAATTAAGGTATTGTGGAATCAGCAGTTTTGAATTTAAGCTGCTGCCTGTAGACCTGATTCCTAATATATCAAGTTTCTTAAGTTTCAAGGACTGGACAAATTTTTGCAGTAATTTAATTCATAAATTTTTTTTTAGTTCTGTCAGTATAATCTTATCTGTCTCATAATTTCCGCTTAGAGTGACATATGCTAATTATATTTTTAAAGGGTATTAAAAAAACCATAGCATTGAAATAAGTTTGCCTAAAAATATGCATATATTTTTATAATAAGATATTATAAGTATTTTTAAAACGTGGTACACTTTTTCCCATTTCAGTATAATAATCATGAAATTCGTTCTGGAAAACACATTGGTGTCTGCATCTCGGTTGCCAACAATAGGCTTTTTGTGGGCTCTATTCCTAAGAGTAAAACCAAGGAACAGATCCTTGAAGAATTTAGCAAAGTAACAGGTAAGTTGGATTTATATGGAAGGAGGTGCAACTTCTAATACTGAAGGTAATTGCATACTTCTGTGTGATGAGAAGCATTGTTTTAAACACTGTATTTATTGACTTGTATTCTCTAACCATGTGCGATAGGTAACTCCCATTTTTCAGATAAGGAAAATAGGTACAGAGGGCTTTGGGAAATGCCGAACATTACATAGTTTGTAAGGAAGGCACCTGGGATTTGAATAGTCAGCAGAATCTTTGCATACCCTGTTTTGGAATCTTTGTGTATTTTTATGCATTTTTAGGTGATAGCTTGACATTCTTCATAGGCGTGTTTGAGTAACGATTTGACTTTCTAAATTATTGGAACAATAAATATTGCTATAAGCAGAGATTATACATTGTCAATATGGTGCAATATCTTCGAACTGTAAAGCATTTTTAATAATAGTTTCCAAGTTGGGCTGCTTTTATTAGAATAAATTTTATCTGCCTAGAATATTTAGTAAATTATCAGACTATTAGTCTCCAGGAACATTTGAAATCTTACTTAATACTGATATATTTCATTTGAAATAAAGCCATTGATATGAGGCCAGAAAAGTGTCATCAAAAAGAATTTTAGGGGCACCTGGGTGGCTCAGTTGGTTAAGCGTCTGCCTTCGACTCAGGTCATAATCACTAGGGGGTCTGCTTCTCCCTCTTCCTCTGACCTTCCCCCCTGCTCTTGTGCGCTCACTTTCTCTCTTTCAAATAAATAAATGAAATCTTAAAAAAATAATTTTAGTGTTTACTTGTATAATAAAAATGTTTAACCATGTCTGACCTATTATACTGCCATTTTCCTAACAGTTACATAAAAATTTTATGCCTTTGTCATTTAATTAATGGAAGAATAGTCTTTGGGTTTAATTAAAAAGAATATATTTTCTTTTCATGGGGATTGTATTGTGTTGGGAACACTTGTGAAGTGTGGATTAGGTAAATTATCTGGACCAGTTCTTTTGAGAGTCGTCTTTAAAGATAAGAGAGAACTTTTCAGTTTTATATTCCAGTATTACATTAGAAAAATCCTTTGATCAACTTTGTTCTTGCTTATTTTATCTAATTTCTCTGGAACGGTTGCTTATTTTCAGAGGGTCTCACAGATGTCATTTTATACCACCAACCAGACGACAAGAAAAAAAACAGAGGCTTTTGCTTCCTTGAATATGAAGATCACAAAACAGCTGCCCAGGCAAGGCGTAGGTTAATGAGTGGTAAAGTCAAGGTCTGGGGAAATGTTGGAACTGTTGAATGGGCTGATCCTATAGAAGATCCTGATCCTGAGGTTATGGCAAAGGTAATGGCAGTCAAGTTAATAATTTTTTTTGAGGGGGTTGGTGGAAGAAGGGGAAGGCTTTAGAGAGGGAAGTAAAGAACTTCTAAAATGTGTACTTTTTGAAAAACCGTAGTTTTGAAAGTGAGAGAAGTGTTCTTTATTAAAGCCACGTATCAGAAAAAATACCATGTACATAGGGAGTGAATATAGAAATTTGTGGGCACTCTCAGTTATAATTGTGTAGCTGTCATACTCTCATGATGAGTAGTTAGCCTATATGCTGTGGAGATGGTTCACTATCATTTTTGTGTGGAGTCTGAGAGTAGTTTCTTTGCATATTTGGGAAAGGCGCCATTAGCTTACATGGTTTTTGTGTTAAAAGTCCTCCTCCTAAAAATAGTTAACTGTACTGGCCTTAGCAGAGCTGCTGCAGTTACAAGGTTTAGCTATTATTAGGTATCCTGCTTCAGCAGTCAGTTGAGACATCCTATGAGAACAAACATATCTTGAGTCAACACTTTACTCATTAGTGCAGTTTGTAGTTAAGTTATTCTATCCTTTGTCATATAAGAATCCCCCTTAATGGTGATAGGCTAGCAAATACAACTTGTTCACTTAAATCAAGAGTGTGAAATGCCAGAACTGTGAATATTACTAAAGGATAAGTAGTCTTGAGGACAGAAGATAGTAGTATTTTTTCACTGGCCTGTTAAGCTCTTTTGGATTATCACATTAAGAAAATCGGATGTTACTTCAAGTATTTTAGGGGAAATGATAATGTTTCTTAGCAAAAGGTCAGCTTTTGTAATTGTACTTTGAGGAGCTTTACGGATTGAAATTATTTTGTCACTATTTTGAACACTCCTACTTTATCAACATTTCAGAAGCAGGTTCTAATTGACCACCTGTGTTAAGAGTTAAATGTTCAACAGCTATTTCAGAGGCATGGTATTTACATTGTTAGAAAATGACCACCTCAGTTTTGATTGCAAACTAAATACTAATTTAATAACTACTAAGCATGTTTGTTTTGTTTTGAGCAAAGTACAGAGTTCTCATGTACTCCTTGGCCACACACATGCATAGCCTACCCCCCCCCCCAATCAGCATCTGCACCAGAGTGGTATATTTGTTACAATCAGTGAACCTACATTGACACATTATTATAACTTAAAGTCCATAGTTTACAGTAGGATTTACTCTTACTGTACATTCTGTGGGTTTGACAAATGTTCAAATGTAATAGTTTTACTGCCCTAAGAATCTTTCCTGATCTGCATAATCACCCCCCATCCCCTCTAACCCTTGGGAACTATTGATTTTTTTTTTATTGTCTCCATAGCTTTGCCTTTTCCCAAATGTCATGTAGTTGGAGTTACACAGTATATAGCTCTTTAAGATTATCTTCTACTTGGTTACATGCATTTAAAGTTCCTCCATATCTTTCCATGGCTTGATAGCTCATTTCTTTTTAGTACTGAGTAATAATGCATTGTCTCGATATAGTATAATTTATTTATCCATTCACCTACTGAAGGATATTTTAGTTGCTTCCAAGTTTTGGCAATTATGAATAAATCTGCTGTAAACAACCATATGCAGATTTTTATGTGGACATGTTTTCAACTCATTTGGGTAAATAACAAAAAGTGCAGTTGTTGGATTGATTGGTAAAAGTATGTTTAGCTTTGTAAGAAACTGCCAAACTGTTCTCCAGAGTGGCTATACCATTTAGCATTTCCACTAGCACTGTTTCTGGGCCATATCCTTACCTGCATTGGGTGGTGTTAGTGTGGGTTTTGGCCATTCTAATAGGTGTGTGGTGGCATTTCATTGTTTTTATTTATTTTATTTATTTTTTAAAAAAAGATTTTATTTATTTATTTTGACAGAGAGATAGCAAGAAAGGGAACACAAGCAGGGGGAGTGGGAGAGGGAGAAGCAGGCTTCCCGCCAAACAGGGAGCCCGATGTGGGGCTTGATGGGATCATGACCTGAGCGGAAGGCAGACGCTTATTGACTGAGCCACCCAGGCGCCCCATTTGTTTAGTTTTTAAAAAATATTTTTTTAACTAATCTCTACACCCAACATGGGGCTCGCATTGACAACCCCAAGATCAAGTCACATGTCCTACTGACTGAGCCAGTCAGGCACCCCTCATTGTTTTTATTTGTAATTCCCTAATGAAGTGATAACTGAGCATTTCTTCATATGTTGTCGTCTGTCTACTTTGGTGAGGTGTCTGTTCAGGTTTTTCATCCATTAGATCCAGCAGTCACACTTCCTGGATATTTTCAAATGAGCTGAAAACTTGGTCTGTCTTTTATATTTCTGATATTAATGGTTAGTGACTAAAGTTAATTTTATAGGGTGGGGTGGTGGCATCCTGGAAATTGAACCCTTTTGAAATATACAGGGAGTTCCTGTTTTTTCTTAATTTTCAGGTAAAAGTGCTGTTTGTACGTAACCTTGCCAATACTGTAACAGAAGAGATTTTAGAAAAAGCATTTAGTCAGTTTGGGAAACTGGAACGAGTGAAGAAACTAAAAGATTATGCTTTCATTCATTTTGATGAGCGAGATGGTGCTGTCAAGGTAAATAAATGGGGGAATTATTGTAGGCATCTAAATTAAACTAAGGATTTTTAGTCATCCTACAATTGGAGTATTCTAAAAAGTTGAAGGACACTCAGAGGTCATGTAATCTACTCCAGTTAACCTTTATTGGCTGTAGCAAATTACATAACTCACTAAACTGAGTCAAAAAGATAATTAGTTGAAGAGCTGGATCTTTAGATAAAATCTAACAACTGTATTTTTTAAATTTCATCCTTCCAACATCAGTGAAATGATTTTTGAACTTTGAATGAAGCATAATTGTTGTTAAAGGCGTCTTTATATTGATCAATACCTCATTTTTTTAAGGCTATGGAAGAAATGAATGGCAAAGATTTGGAGGGAGAAAATATTGAAATTGTTTTTGCTAAGCCACCAGATCAGAAAAGGAAAGAAAGAAAAGCTCAGAGGCAAGCAGCAAAGAATCAAATGTAAGTAAAAATTGTATAAATTTAAATGTTGGTAGATTAACTGGTGGAAAACAGGTGTTGTGCAAATCTGTTAAATAAATGCATAACATGCCTTTACCTTTTAAAGAAGACTGGAAAGCTTTGAGCCACTGAGAAATGGCTGGAATCTCAAGAAATGTTTATTGAGCTGTTGCTATTGACCATCCTTGTGAAAATAATTGTAATTCTAAATAACTAGAGTTTTGTATAATAATGAAAATCTGTCTAGGGTACTTCCTACTATATTTTACAGAATGTGCTCCCTGAATTATGTGTTTTAAATATTAGCTGTCCAGAAGTGTTGATGTATTTGGTTAAAGGGTGGAGAGTTTTTTTTCTCAGAGATAGAAAATACTCAATTTCCAATTATGATATTATGATAAACTCTGCTTCCTCTACATCCAGAAGAGGCTTCTCTACCAATACATAGTGCCTGTTGCCACCTCAAAGATTTTATATATGGGATTTGAGAAATGAAATAAGAGAATGTAGTTAATAAAATAAGTAACATGGTATTGAAGAAAACTAAGTGTGTAATGCATCGCATATATTGGATTTATTTTTAGAACATCTGTAAAAGGATATCTGCTTATTAAGACAGTAAATGAAATTTTTAGCTGGGTAAGAATGAAGTTTGCAATTAAAAAAATGAAGTTGGTAATTTCTAAGGAGGAAGAGGGATAATTGCTATTTGATGCAAGAACAAGAATCATTGAACTTAATTGTATTTCAGGGCCACTTTCTGTCCATTGTCCTATGTGGTATACAAAAGAAGGGTTATGGGTGCTTCTATTTATTTCTCTCATTTCATAATCAGGGAAGAATCAAATTTCTGCAGTTGGCTGTACAGTTAAGCAAGTTGTCTAGTTCTGAGCCTCAGTTTCTTCAATTCTAAAGGGGATCAGACTTGGGGCGCCTGGGCTCTGTCAGTTGAGCGGCTGACTCTTGATTTCGGCTCAGGTCATGATCTCAGCGATGTGAGATCTAGCCACACTTTGGGCTCCATACTGGGCATGGAGCCGGCTTAGGATTCTCTCTCCCCCTCTCCCTCTCCCCCCTCCTTGTGTGTGCTCAAAAAAAGGGGGGGGGTCAGACCTAATTATATAAGATGTTTTGTACTGTGATTATCCAAGTGATCTATACTTACAGGACTAAAGAGACATGCCTTATAGGTTTAGTGGTAGTATAAGGAAAAAGACTACAGAAAGCTAGGTTTTGAAGGAGGAGCTAATGCTCTATATCTCAAACCCCTTGAGTACATGTGCAGTGAAAATGACTTTTTCATCTCTTACAGAAGATAGTTAACTGATTATGGTTTATTCATGGAGTAGCATAAAGTAAGTGTCGGAGATTATATTAGAAAAGTAAATAGTTACAGTTATAACTTGATAGGTGGAGGGTGATAATAAACAAAGTGGGGAATGTCACTGTATCTGTTAATATTAGAGGAGAACAGGCCAAAGGGATGACTGCATGTGATGCTTGCACTTTAACTTGCTGCAGTCATTCACTGATTTTTTTTTTTTTAATTTAACAAACTACAGCATGCATTCCTACTTACTCCTCAGTGCGTCCCTGTGAGTTGAGTACTCTATTCCCCAGTTTGAGATGAGGAAACTGAGGCACAGAGGTCAACTTGCCCAAGGTCAGTCTCACAGCTAGTAAGTAGTGAAGTTGGATTTGAACCAAGGCAGTCTGGCCCCACTCTTACCATTATACCGGGGTTTCTCAATCTCTCTACAATTAATTGACATTTTGTGCTGGTTGATTCTTGGTTATGGGGGGCTGTCCTGTGCATTACAGGATGTTTAGCAAACATCCCTGGCTTCTACCCACTAGATTTCAGTAGAAATAGCCCCCTCCCCTGTTATGATAGCTAAAAATGTCTCTAGACATTATTTAATGCCCCATGAGGGGCAAAAATCCCCAGTTGAGAATCATTGTATGACTGCATGCTGTTGTCATTGTATAATTTAGTGACGGAAAAAAATGATTTATCAATTATTGAGATAATTAGCGCAGCACAACAAAATGGTCTGAGAACTTAGTGAATGAGAGTAACATTTTTTAACAGGGAAAAGCTGGGCATTTATGAATTGAGTATAAAATAACATGCTGAGTAAACACAAGAGTAAATTATTCTCATAAGGAGGGTTTAACTTAATGTATTTCATAGCATTTATGATAGGGTTTAAATAAAATGATGAATGCTTTCCCAAGGTATAAGGAACTATATCAAACTGTACTGTACTATTAGAGAACATGAATTGGAATATTAAGGATATTTCCTTTTAGATAGTATCTAAGCATATGCTGATTTTTTTTTTTTTTACGGTTGTGTTGTTTTTTGTCTTTTTCAATTTATTAAGTAATCTCTGTACCCAACATGGGGCTTGAACGCACAACCCCAAGATCAAGAGTCACATGCTCCACTGACTGAGCCATCCAGGCTCCCCCATATGTTGATTTTTATTTTTTCTCTCCAGTTACTATTTTTGAAACTTAAGATTT